>NC_143129.1:20070454-20370833 GCF_059928025.1 Delphinapterus leucas
GGAAGACAGAAAATCTCTAATTGAATAGTTAACTGAATAATGACTCTAATGGAGCACTGTCCCCTTCAATAATGCTGACAATGAGCTTATTAGCCCCTCACCCAGGAAAGACTATTGGACATTCTAGTCACTAGTGGATCTTCTGTCTTTAAAGGTCAGTTACCAGGTTTGGTAGAAATCAAGGTAAATAAATGAGTTTGTGTATAAACTATGATGAACACTAAGTGTAGCAGGACATATGACTGGATGGTAAGGCCTTCAGTAATATTCCCTAATGAACCAACTATAATAGGTAACAAGAGGATTATCGTCCCTTGTGCAAGGGAGGTGCAAGGTATTAGAATTGGACAGATAAAGAAACAATACGACACCCCTATGGAAGTAGATAGATAGTATTATATAATTAAACCTGGAATGTGATGTGTGTAAAACCTTTACTCCAATATCTGGAATATGGTCTGTCCACAAACCGGATGTGATACAGAATTCACTGAACCATGGCTGTCTCTAGTTACAACCCAGTCAATGAGGATGTGTGGTATATGAAAAAGATCTTTTCTGTTGAGAAGGAATGGAGACTCATAGTGTAATTTAAACTATGATATGCTTGATGTATCATTTATTATTTTAATCTCTGCTACAGCTGTATGGTGGACAAAGAACTTTTATTTCATTGGTAGAATTAAATGAATATCAGACTTATGTAAACAGTGACCACCATGAAAAGAATATATTATTCAGATTAAAATCTACCACTTACTAACACTTATAGAAAAATTTGAGAAAAGTTTCTTTACATGTTCTCTGCAAAATGGCTCTTTAATGGCTTTTAGAAACCACAAAATTATAATAACTTATTATACAATGATATTAAGCCTGAGCTATTGGTCAACCAGAAAAGAATAATTAGGATGTGCTGAATGGAGAAAGGTTTGGAGTAATACTCTTCTCTCTACCTAATTGTTCTCAAAATAATGGTCATAAAATAGTATGAAATTTTTCCTAGACCAACCTTTCAGATTGTTTGGGAATGTTTAATATTCAAATTATATTTGGCATTGATATATTTATTCATTTAAGTAGTCTAATACTTTGGCTGATATGTTAACAAAATCTTCTTTTACTAACGTTTTCTCTTCATCATGTGAACTCAATCTGAGACTTGAAGAAAGACTATTTCTGATTTAGATAAAGGAGATCACAGTTTCAAACCAGAGTGATATTATTTCTCCTTTAAAACATAGAGTTAAGAAGTGCTTTCTCAAAATTTCATGTATGATGGTACAGATTTCTTTGTTCACATATTTTCTACTAAATTCAGTATAAGATGGTGGTACTTTTTTTTAAGTAATTCTCATCACAGAAACCAATTTTAGTTAAAAATCTTACCGAAATGAAGTCCCCCAAGTTATTCTATATTCTTTTTATTAAGATGTCCACTACACTTAGATTCTTGGACTTTTAGCAAAGCTATGAAGAAAATGTGGTACCTCTGAAATAACGAAATTCATGAATATTTCTTCCAAGAACATGAGGCAGAACTAATGCTTTCTTAAATGACATAAAGAAAATAGTATCAATTATAGGGGAAATGCTTCTATATTTTGTGCTTTTATAGGGACAAACCAGATCATGGGGCATAATGTTACAATTTGAACACTTGAAGAATTGTTTTTGTTCCTTCCCTTTTTTCCCCAAACCTTGTGATAATGGAATGGGATTTGGATTTATAATTTTCAAACACTTTTATATAATGATTTATTAACCTTTAGTGAAAATTCAATATATATTGACTAATGGTTATTAAGAGACTTTTACTCATTAATAAGATTTTTTAAAAGTACTCGACTGAATATATTAATCAGTAGCATCATCAGAGACATTGTTCCAAAATAGACATATTATTATCACCAATCTAGTCTAAGTTTTAGTTCTTGCTACATTTAAAGGCACTATTGGTATTCAGTTTTGTATAAAAAGGAACCATGTATTTATATCTGGTTGTATTTAAGATTTCAAACTTTATGGGATATCCCAATCTACTGTGTCCTATTTCAATAACTAACCCACATTTCTGTAAATCAGAAATTTAAATTAAATATGTTGCACAACATCAGGGGTAAATGGGAAGAACAACCCCAACCATGGGAATTTCCTCTGGACAATGTGAAATCATTATATTGCTTCCTTTCTACCTATGGTGACAATGTGGGAAGAAAAGTCCTGCCTAAGAATTTGATTGAAGCTAAAAAAAATTTTATTTCAAAACTTCATCCAATTGTTTGTCTAGGGGTGATGATATAACTATCCCTTGGAAAGTTACAAAAATAGGACTGATCTCTTAAGCATTGGTAGGCACTGGCCATGGCCTAGTTGACAAACTTTTCCTATAAGAGGCTAGATAGCAAGTAATTTTAGTTTCTCAAGCCATATGGTCTCTGTCGTGACTACTTATCCCTGCCATTGTAGTGCAAAAGCAGCCAGAAACAAATAGGTGTGGCTGTGTCCCAATAAAACTTTATGTGCCCGTAAACTTTATTTACAAAGATGGGTGGCGGGTCAGATTTGGCCTGTGGGCCATAGCTTACCAATGACTGGTCTAAAAAATAAGAAGGTAAAGAGAGGAGAATCGAAACAGTTCCTCCATGTAAAGTTTATCTCCACCGTGGATCCAGGAACTTTTAGGAGATTATAGTGTCATTATTATGAGTATTACCGCTGAGAATTTTTTTTTTACCTTAGGAGGAGTGTGTGTGTGTGTGTTTGTGTGTGTGTCAGAGAAAGAGAGAGAGAGAGAGAAACGTGGAGGTGGGGTAAAGATACCAAGTAAGAGGGTTGAATAAAGGCACAGTTGAGAGAAGTGTGGGCAGATTTGAGGGATTATAAGGAGATGTTAATGTATACATGGACTAGGAATGACAGAAAGCCATTTTCCCTTTACTAGGGGAAGACCTGGTCTGCAGGAGCCTAATCGGACCTAGAACTCTGAAAGAGGGGTACCTTACATGGTGTGTGACCATTGAACAACACAGGCACTTCCAGAATTAGGGAGAAACAGGGAACAGGAAATGCCCTGACTGCTGTCTCTCTGTGACCTGGATCTCTTGCTGGTTCCTCCCATTGGCTGACACCAATTGGAAGCGAAGGGCCAGGGAACCCAGGTGATGCAGTCCCTAAGATCAGTTTCCCATGGCACACAGGAAGAAAGAAAAGGCAGAAAGTAAGTTGAAGAGTATGAGAGTAGCTCAGTATTATTTCCAGGAATCACCACAGATGACTAGAGCACTGCAAGATAAAAAGGAAGCATTATTTTTAACAGTTTATTGAGGTATAATTAAAATGCAATAAGCTGTGCTTAAAGTGTATGCTTTGGTAAGTTTTAGCACACATGTACATTCAGAAAACCAACACCACCATCAAGATACCGAACATATCCGTTATCCTTGTGCGCTTTTGTAATCCCCTTCTCCTTCCATCTCTCTCCCCCAGAAAACCACTGATCTATCTGCTTTCTAAGACTAAAGACTGGTTTACATTTTCTAGAATTTTATATAAACGGAATCACATAGTACATACTCTTATTCATTTGGCTTTTTATACTGAGTGTAATTATTTTGACACTCATGCAGGTTCTTGTGTGTAGAAATAGTTCATTCATTTTTACTGCTGAGAAGTTTTCCTTTATAAGGGGTGGAATTGTTTATCCATTCACCTGATGATGAATAGCTGGATTGTTTCTGGGTTTTGGCTATTACAAATAAAGCTTCTCTGAATATTTGTGTGAAAGTTTTTGTAGGGACATATGAAGAGTGAGTTGAATGGTGGTCACCAAAAGATATGTGCAAGACCTAATCCCTGAAACCTGTGAATGTGATCTTGTTTGGATATAGAATTTTTTGGAGATGTAATTAAGGATTTTGAGATGAGCTCATCTTGTATTTAGGATTTATGGGACATAAATCCAATGACTGATGTTCTTATAAGAGGAAGGAGTGTCTTTGACACACAAAGACACAGAAGCAAAGGCCATGTGAAGGCAGGGTCCAAGATTGAAGTAATGCATCTACAAGCCAGGTAATGCCAAGAATTATTGCAGCCATCAGCTTCTAGGAGAGAGGTATGGAACAGATTCTTTCTTACAGCCCTCAGAAGCAATTTTGTTGACACCTTGATCTTGGACTGCTAGTCTCCAAACTGTAAAAATAAATTTCTGTGAAGTCACCACTCTTGCGGTAGTTTGTTATAGCAGCCTTCTATATATAGAAGGTTAATATAATATGCTTTCATTACTTTGGGGTAAATACCTAGGAGTGAAATGAATGGATCATATGGTAGGTGTATGCTTAACTATCCAAGCAATTGCCCAACTGTTTTTTGCAAAGTGGTACCATTTTACACTTTCATCAGCATTGTGTGAGAGTTCTAGCTGTTCCACATCTTTGCCGACAGGTAGTATGGTCAGTTTTTAAAATTTCAGCCAGTCTATTATGGGTATAGAGAAAACTAATTGAGGTTTTAATTTCCATTTTTTAATGATTAATGTTGCGAAGCATCTTTTCCTTTGCTTATTTTGCCTACTGTATATTTTCTTCATTAAAGTATGTTATTAAATTTTTTGCACATATTTTATTGATTATTTGTTTTCTTATTATTGATTTTGGGGTTCTTTATATATTCTGATTAAAAGTCCTTTATCAGCTCTATGACTTGCAATGGGTTCTCCCAATCTATAGTTTGTCTTTTCATTGTCTTAAAAGTATATTTCGAATTTCAGAAGTTTTTAATTTTGATGAAGTTTATCAACTTGTACCTTATGGATAGTGCTTTTGGTGTTGTATTTAGGAATCTTTGCCTAAATGGAGGTCACAAATTTTTCTCCTATGTTTTCTTCTAAAAGGTTTGTATTTTTAGTTATATTTAGGTGTAGTGAGTTTTCAGTTATTTTTTTGTATGAACTGTGAATTCTGGATCAAACATCTTTTTAAAGTATCAAATTGCTTAGTAAAATTTGTTGAAAAACTGATTTTTTTTAAACTGAATTACCCTTGCACCATTATTGAAATCTGTGGTTCTATTTTTGGACTCTATTCTGTTCCTTTGAATCAATTGTCTATCTTTACACCAATACCACATGATCTTGATTTCTATAGTTTTTAAATCAGTCATAAAGTCAGGCAGTAGAACTTTGTTCTACTTTTTAAAAGTAATTTTAGCTATTCTAGGGCTTTGTATATCAATATGAATTTTAGAATCAGCTTGTCAATTTTTACTTAAAAAGTGCGCTGGAATTTTTTTTTTGGAATTTTGATGCATTGAATCTATTGATGAATTTCTGGATAATTGATATACTGAGACAGATTAGTACATCTGTCCATTTTTTTGGTCCTCTTCAATTTCTTTCAACAGTGTTTTGTGATGGCCAGTGTACAAGTCTTTGACATCTTTTTCCAAATGTATTTCTAAGTATTGTTTCATGCTATTGAAAATAGTAGTGCCTTGGGCTTCCCTGGTGGCCCAGTGGTTGAAAGTCCGCCTGCCGATGCAGGGGACACGGGTTCATGCCCTGGTCCGGGAAGATCCCACATGCCGCGGAGTGGCTGGGCCCGTGAGCCATGGCCGCTGAGCCTGAGCATCTGGAGCCTGTGCTCTGCAACCGGAGAGGCCACAGCAGTGAGAGGCCCGCGTATCACAAAAAAAAAAAAAAAAAAAAAAAAAGAAAATAGTAGTGCCTTAAAATTTTTTTCTATTATTAGTATATAAAAAATTCATTGAATTTTGTATACTGATCTTGTATCCTTCCAACCTGTTATACTCACTTGCACTTTCTAGTAGCTTAGAAAAAAATAGATTCCTTTGGATTTTCTTTATAGATGAGTGTGTCATTTTTAAGAAAGGGTAATTTGTTTCTTTCTCTCCAATCTGGAGTCTTTTGTGTGTTTTTCTTACCTTATTGCACTGACTAAACTCTCTAGTTCAATGTTGAGTACAGTTGACGCGGAAAGATAATACTCATCTTGTCCCTGGTCTTAGGAGAAAAGCATTCAGTCACTCTTTAACCACTAGTATGATAATAGCTGGGTTTTCACAGATGTCCTTCAAGGGTGTATCATTCTATTAATAGTTTGCTGAGAGGTGTTTTTTTTAAAGTCAGGAATCGATATTGGATTTTTTCAAATGTTTTTTTCTGTGTCATAAACAGTGTTTTTTTTTAAATTAATTAATTTTTTGGCTGTGTTGGGTCTTCATTGCTTTGCGTTCTCTAGTTGCAGTGAGCAGGGACTACTCTTTGTTTGCGGTGTACAGGCTTTTCATTGCAGTGGCTTCTCTTGTTGCTGAGCACGGGCTCTAGGCGCGTGGGCTTCAGTAGTTGTGGCTCGTAGGCTCTAGAGCGCAGGCTCAGTAGCTGTAGTGCACGGGCTTTGTTGCTCCGCGGCATGTGGGATCTTCCTGGACCAGGAATTGAACCCGTGTCCCCTGCATTGGCAGGCGGATTCCTAACCACTGCGCTACTAGGGAAGTCCCATAAACAGTGGTTTTAATTTTTAATTTCTTAACATGGTGAATTACATTGACTGATTTTCAAATGTTAAGCTAACCTTGCCCTCCCAGGATAAATCGCAGTTCATCATAGAAAATATTATTCTTTTTGCATTTTGTTGGATTCGGTGTGCTAATATTTTTTTTAAACATTTATGCATCTATGTACATGAAGAATATTGGTCTGTAGTTTACTTGTAATGTCTTTTTTTTGATTCTGGTATCAGGGTAATTCTGGCCTCAGTGAATGAGTTGGAAATTCTCTATCCTTATAAATGAGTAGATGAGTAGATGATTAGATGAGTAGATGATTTGTAGATGAGTTATATAGAATTAATATTATTAATTTCTTAAATATTAGAAGAATTCACCAGTGAAGCCAACTGTGCCTGGAGTTTTCTTTGTGGGAAGATCTGAAACTACAAATTCAAACTCTTTTACAGAAATAGAGCTATTCAGTGGTGATCATTTTGTAATGTATAGATGTAGAGCTATTCAGTGGTGATCATTTTGTAATGTATAGAAATATCAAATCACTATGTTGTGCACGTGGAACTAACGTAGTGTTGTAGGTCAACTATATTTCAAAAACAAACAAATCATGTAGATTATTGACTATATATGAAATCATGTGTATTATGCATGAAAATTGTTGAGAGTAAATCCTAAAAGTTCTCATCACAAGGAAAAAAATTTTTCTTTACAGACTGAAAGGGGGTTTCCTTGGGGACGCTGATTCCCTTGCTGTTCTCTCAAATGTAGGCTAGTTTCTTCCCTGTAATCCTCATACCATGGAGCTGGAGGGTAGATGTTATCCTGGCCCTTCACTACTGCCTCCAAATTATTGTCCTTCATTTCCCTTAAATTAACATCTTTGATGAGTATACCATCAGGCTAGAAATGTGTATTTTTCTAGCTTTGATCGATGAGACCCAGTGAAACTTCAAGTCCTTTACCCCTTTCTTAAAGCATGTTTTTGGATATTGACAGATCTGTTTGAGGAAGTTTTCCCTATCGTTGTTTGTAATCTAAAAGCTGTTGTTTTAAAATCTGATATATAGAGTATATCATTAGGGTCATACCCCAAATAAGGGGTGTGTCTACACTTAGAGTGGGTTAGGAGATAATAATAATAATGGCAACTGCAAACACTGGGCAAATTACCCATTCTCCTTCTGGCTCAGTTTCTTTATTTTGTTAGCTAGAAATTGTCTCCTTTCATCTACTCAAAGACATAAGTCCAAAAATTATCTTCTGCCTCTCTTGAATTACCTGGTTTTTTTGCTCTCTATTGAATGGTTTCCATTGGCTTGTGGTTATTACTATTATTTTTTTATCATCTTACGAAGCCTTCTCTTGACCTTACTTTCATCTGTTTGCTACCATCCATCTCCTTACTGTTCTTTACAGCAAAATCCCACCAATCATGCTGTTTCTCCCATCACTGCACTAGAATTACCCTTACTTACAAGGTCACCAATGTCCTTCATGTTGCTAAAACCAATTGTCAAATCTCAGTCTTTATTTTACTAGACTTCTTATCTCACAGGACCCCATACTCCTTTGGTTTTCCTCCTCTTGTTGGTACTCCTTTCTGTCTCCTTGGCTGTATCTCCTTCTCCTCCCAATATCCTAATATTGTATAGTCAAGGGCTCCCTCCTAATTCCTATTCTTGTCTCTTTATATTACACTCACCCCCTTACGATCTCAGGTAGCCTCATGGCTCTAGAAACCATCTATATATTGCTAATTTCCAAAATTTTATTTTAGTAAAGATAACAGTAGTTTCAGTTTGGGTCTCCCTCCCAAACTTCTGACTCCTGTATATAAATGCCTACTCAACATCTCGCTTCAATATTGAATACAGTGCCGCCTTAAGTGTGGTCCATCCACAAATCATTTGTCATCAGTCTGCAACAAACTAAGTATAAAAATGAGAGAAAGAGTTTAACAACATTTATAGCAATTTGATGCCAGCAGTGGTCTTATCTCATTGCACAGGGTGTAGACCAGTTTATATGTTGTCAAATTTGCTTGATAAGTTGCATGTGGTGTGAGGTGAGTTCCAATCATGTGCAGTAGGAACAAACATTGATCTCCAATGAATTGGAAATGAAGTAAACTTGTCCTTCACCTAAGACAGTTTGAGAAGTACTGGTTTAGTAGACATCTCAAATTCAACACATCTACTAAAAAAAGTAATGGTATTTAAAGAACATTTAATTTATATTTTTACATGCATAAGTCTTTAAATAATATAAATTTAAAAAACTGTCATGCAGACAACCTTGAATCTACTCTGTTTACACATACATACATACACATATACATACATACAAGTAATACATGAATGAAAACCCACTGTAAACACTTTAAACAATGTGAAAGTCCACAGAGTTGAAAGGTTCTACCTCTGTTTATCACTGCTGACTTCCCCTTTCTGATTCTAATGACTGTTCTAGAGTTAACTTTTCTTCCCAGTTTAATACATGGGCTTTTAGATAGAAATTAGTAGACACAGACAATTTTAGTTTTGCTTTTTATTTTTAATAAATGAGGTTGCACTCATAATGCATTATTCTGTGACGTGATTTTTTTCCCACTAATATACTTGGTCAGTTCATATAGATTTGCCCCATAATAATCATAATATGCAACACTTCTAAAAATCATCCTCCTATTGTTGAACCGTCTAGTTGGTTCTAAACACTGCTACAGTGAATGTGCACTTCTTGATTTGCACATTGTGCATCTCTACGATGTCTGTAGGATCTATTCCTAGAAGACAAGAGCTGAGTCAAGGGTATACACATTTCAAAAGTTGATACTCTCAGGCTGTCTTCAAAAACTCCATACCCTTTAAATTCCAATCAACAATGCATGAGTGTGACCATTTCAACACTGGATTTTTACCAACTCTCTTAATTTTTGCCAACCTCGTGAGTGAAAATTACATCCTTTTCTGTTGTTTGAGCAAGAATTTCAGTGTTTTCGTTATTTATCATCCCATCACTTGCCTGTTGATATACTTTCCATATTTTTCCCTTTTTGTCTCCTCAGTTGATTTGTAAAGTGATACACATACAACCAAGTGCTGTGGATTTTTAATCATTTGTCTGATAGATATGGTAAATATTTTTTCCCTTTCTGCTGTCTTTGTTAATAATGTTTCAATTTATTCTTAAGAAGTAAATAATATCCTGACTTTAAGTCTTATGAGAAACAAACCCCTTCAGACTCACATTGATCTGGATACATCAAGAAGCTCTGCCATTTTGGTTTATAAATAGTGAGTCCTCTCCCCTCTCCTGATGAGATGTCTTGCTGAGAGTTAATAATTACTACGCATTGAGATGAATGTGGTTTCATTTATTTATTTCAGGAAGGATAAGAAGCCTTGTCACAAATAACTCTCTGCTGCGTTTTGAATTCATTAAAGGCAAAAATCTGTTAATAAGTGCTCTTTTACATTCTTCCAATGGAAAATTAAACGCCCGGAGATAATTAAATGGCCTTTTTTATCATCTAATTCTATCCTGCAAATGTGAAAGCAAAATTTCCAATCCTTATAGAAATAGATATTAAGGGTTAGAACAAAGACAGCTAATACTGTTTAAAGTGTGAAAAATTATCAGTTCGATTCTCCCTTAATCTGATCTTCTTAGTATCAAGTGAATATATGAGATATAGTGAGTTATAGTGCACTGATTTCAAACTGCTTGTCTTCAAATTCTTGCTATGCTATATGCCACCTACATAATTTTGAGCAAGTTTTCCGATCATTTTAAGTCCCACGTTTCTATTTTTAAAATAGTGAAACAATAGTTATGAAGAAAAAAATGACAGAAAATATCTAAACCACCTAGATATGATAAATCCTTAATAAATACAGATTAGCTATTATTATTATCATCATCATTAACTGGGGTAAATAATATGTATCTTATATCTGTAAGTACTGCTATCCTCTTTTAAGTCAAATTTGGATATCATATCACTGGCATATTTGCCAGCAGAGGATTAAAAAATTATATGACAATGAAAATTAAAAATATACTATCATGTAGATCTTCATTTTGAATTTTTATGGTAAAATTATAGCAAAACAGGATTCATGCTAACGCTTTAGTACCACAAACGACTTCTGAAACATAATATACTGTCTTTGTTAGCTCGTGGAGCCATCAGGTTAACAAATTAGTCGATAAAAGAAAAAAATGGATACATCAACTATATTACAGTAAAAACATTAAATAAAAAAGGATTTAGGGGCTTCCCTGGTGGTGCAGCGGTTGAGAGTCCGCCTGCCGATGCAGGGGACACGGGTTCGTGTCCCGGTCCGGGAAGATCCCACATGCTGCGGAGCGGCTGGGCCCGTGAGCCATGGCCGCTGAGCCTGCGCGTCCGGAGCCTGTGCTCCGCAACGGGAGAGGCCACCACAGTGAGAGGCCCAGGTACCACAGAAAAAAAAAAAAAAAGAATTTAGAAAATCTCCAAAGATAAAAAAGAAAGAAATGAAAAATTTTATCTGAGCCAAATTGAAAATTATAACCCAGGAACAGCCTTTCGGAAAGCTTCGAGGTCTCTTCTGCCTATGAGGTCAAAGCATAGCTATACAAGTTTTTGAGACAGAGGGTTGTACATTAAATGATGTATTACTGACAGTTACACAATCCAGATCTACGAGTACAAAGTGAGCGGCCCCAAGATTAAGAAGGAAGATTATTTCCTAAAGAATTGTGACCCTTGATGAGATTAAGAAGGAACGTTACATCCTAAGGAGGTCCGGGGAATGCAGATGCTCATTCCGCCCCAAAGGGACGAAGGAAGCCAAGAAAAATTTTATGTTTAAATATTTCCCCTCTTGCCATAAAATATGAATTTTACTTCACCAGGTATTATAGTATTACCATTTAAAATATATATTTTAGTAGCCATTAAGGTTTCCAGTTCCAATATATACTGTTTAAAGCAAAAATAAATAAACTTTAAAAAATTGTATTTGTGTGTGTGTAACATTAGCTGAGTACTTACTACAGTCCGGAAACGTGTGGCCCTACACTGCCTAGGAGTATTTTTTTTTTCCTTGTTTTTGTCTTTTGTTTTCTCCCCTTCTTAACAAAATCAAACTGCTTGGGAGAGTACGGATGAGATGGAAGAGGGTAAGGTAACGAGTTTGCTGAGATAAGCGCTATAAAGTTTTAAAATCCCCCAATTTTCACCGCATTTCCACCATAAATAGCAACGTAAACATTTAAGCATAACTTCCTCTAAGAAATTTTCCTTTCATCTCCCAAATCCACGTGGAGAAGGGAGACAATAAGGATGCTTAGGACAACTTGCCCAGACTTGCCCTCAACCTGGGAAATCTGAGTCCCGGGGCTGGAAAATCTGAAATGTAAAAGAGAATCGTGCTGGGATTGCGTGGGTAGGAGGGAAGAAACAGGATCTCACGGGACCCGGCTTGGGTCCAGGAAAGCATTCCCCCACCGCCCCCTCCGCGCCGGCAGCTGGGCTGGGAAGCTCCTCCTCCCCGTTTCCTTCCTCCGCTTCAAGCTCGGTGGCCGTGGCGGGCGAAGGGCAGAACGCTGCGGTATTTTGTCCCACGCGGCGACCCCTCCTCCCGCCGGCGCTGCGGCCGCAGCGGCTACGAGGGAGGCAGCGGAGAGCTGACGGCAGGCCACGGCTGGGCGGCCTGGAGGCCACGGGAGGTGGAGGCCCGGCCGCCATCCCGCGGCACGGGAGCGGAGGGGAAGAGGCGGACGCCCGCCAGCCCCGCCCGGTCGCCGAGAACGTGGGGGAGGCTCCGCGCGCCGCCCGCCCCCCGGCGCCCGCAGCCCTGCTGGCCCTGCAGCCGCCGCAGCCGCAGCCGCCGCCGCCGCCGCCGCCGCCGCTGCCTCCGCCTCAGGCTCCCGCCGCGGGCTCGACGGCCCCGGCCGGGGAGGGAGGGCGGCGGGTGCCGCCGGAGCCGCCAGACATGTCGGGAGGGCACTGCGGCAGCTTCGCCGCGGCGGCGGCCGGCAGCGGCGAGATCGTGCAGCTGAACGTGGGGGGAACCAGGTGAGTCGGGGAGAAGGGGCTCGGGGTGGGGGGATAGCGGGCGGGCGACCTCCGGGGGAGACCGGGCCCCGGGGGGGGCGGGATAGCGGGCGAGCATGGGCGCCGAGTCGGCGGGGAGCGCAGGGCCCTCCGGGCGGGTGCAGGTCCGCGGATCTCGAGGGGCAGGCGGCCTTGGGAATCACCGAGACCAGGGTTCATCTGGCCGCGCTGCCGCCTTCCTAGAATATCAGCTACGTCCCTCCCCCTTTCTAGGGGATCAGGCCGAGAGCAACATTCTATAGCCTTCCTTACCTAACCCTGGCGCGTACTTGAGGAATTTATTTTGTAGAAGCCGGGTCTTGTGGTTTGACTGTTGCAGGTGCACCTGCCTCCCTTTCTCATTGGTCAACAAGGTAAATCGATTTGCTCGGGCGATAATGCCTCAGTAAAGGCAATGAGTTTGAAATCTCCAAGAATTTCGGTGGAGGGAGTGCCGTAGATGCGCGGTACGTTGTTATTTATTTTCAGAGTTTCTTGGTGCGTGGCTCTGAAGGATCTGTTCAACTTGTAGGGCAGCGAGTCCAGAAACTGCAGTTTGAAGAGTTGGTTCTGGGAAGCTTTGGGTAGTGGCACCCTGTTGCGCTCTCCTAGTAAACAGACCGAAAGCTCTTCTCTGATCTCTCTCAGGCCTTCCACTCCCTTACTATGTCTTTCAATAAGCTTGTTGGGGGGAAAAAAATCATACTTCTGTGGATTTGCTATGGTTTATGAGTCACTCCTCTCGGAAATGGGAATTTGCCAGCTGTTTCAAGGAAGGGGTAGTTGAGTTTTAGGCTAGGTGGGAGATTAACGATGAAGCGCCCTGGGAGGTAGTGTATTTTACTCTGCTCAACACCTAGGACTTTTTAACTAGTATTTTTAAAAATGCAAAACGGCAGCACTGTGAACCGTAGTGGTAAAAACGTATAGTGTTTGAATAGTTTTCTAAGTGTGCTGGAGAATTCAACACAGGAAACAGTAATGCTTTCTCCGCTCTTTTTTTCCCTCTCATCCCTCAAGCAAAACTGTTCATTAGTTTACAACGTTATTGCTGCTATATAGATTACGGTTTTATGGAGGGGAAGATTGGTGTCTCCTAATGCAAGACATGGATATTTTCCTAAAATCACGTGAAAATTTTGCCGCTTTGGTAACTTATGAATGCAAAACTGGAATACCCTGCAAGAGCTGGCCTTCAGAAGAGTAGCACTATAGTCATTTAAAATCCCTGCCCTAGTTTCTAATTTCCTTGAAGTTGAGTAATTGCCACTGGGAGAACCACCTGTGGCATAGAATTGAACTCAGCTGTGAAGTGATAGAGTGACACTCAAAGGAGAGTTTCTTATGAGCAGAGAAGCACATGGTATAGGTAGGGTCTAATCAAAAAAATGACCAATTTTTATCATTTATTTAACACTTAATGGATGACTCAGAAAGTAGAGAAGATGAGGTTTCATTTAGAATTGTTAATGTTATTATTATTTACCAGAAAAACCCTAATGAAGTGAAAGAAAACCAATGTGGCTCCATTTGTGATTAATTCTGTTATGAATGAGAATGATTTGAGGCCTCAGGAGAGAAGTCTGGGACTAGCCAGTGGGAGACAAGCTCAGCAACCTTAGGCAAATTAATGTTTAGTGCTTAGTTTCCCAAAATGTGTAATGACAATAATAGTACAACTTTCCAGGATTGATAAAAAAATTTGAAGCAATAAATGGGAAATACAAGGGTTAGTGGCATTATCTATCAACAGTAACTGCAGAATAAATAATTTTAACTAGATTGTTTCCAAGTAAATTTAGGAGGCAAGTAGCATGGAGTATAAATGTGGATATGTTTTGCCGAGGCCAGATTGCACGTGATCTTTTTCTTGGCATACTGTAGATATGAGATAAAAACATAGAAAAGGCTTTTCATATATTATGCTTGTCATATGTAATTTTAAATGTTGTAGTTTTCATGAAGTCATATTTGGAACCAGTTTTAGAGCTCTGGGATTTTCTCCCCCATCTTCCACTTGTTTGGAGAAAAAAAAAATTGGTGGGGATGAGAGTCTAATCCCTTTGCCCAGAAATTCCAGATTACTAAACCCACCCCAAACTGCTGATTTTAATTGAAATTGCTAATATGACTTTAAGCAGACCTGGGTAATTTTCTAAGTAACACAAAATTTGAGTTATTTGGCAAACAATTTGCTGAATAAGCAGTGAACGTGAAAGGTCACAAGTTAGAAGTGATCCTTATTTGGAATTAATTTGGTTGCCTCCAAAACACAGTGACTCATTTTTGCAGTGGATCCTTAGATATTTCAGTTTACCATATTTACTGGGTTTGCTTCTATTGATTTGACCAAGTCAGTTTCCTCTAACTAGTTGTAATCTACTTCTCATTTTTTTCTTAAGATTCTGGTAAGAAATATGCTTGGGAAAATTTGCCATATTTTCTTGAGTAAACTGGCTCCTTTCTTAGCCTGATTAATGGGCACAGGAGCTACTTTAAAACAGTCACGTAATGCTAGAAAATGAATGTGGAGGGAAAGTAAAGGTCTGTTGGGCTCTCTTCTGTGTGAGGACACGTGGCGATGGGGCAGCGAGTCAGAAATACATAGGGCAGTGTGATGAGTCTCAAAATGAAAATATTCAGACATCAAGTGCTGGACTGGATGAGCCCTATATCGAATTCTTTGTCATGCCAGTTTACATCTGTTACTGATTGTTTTGCCTCGGTCTGTTACACGAGGCTTTGATAAAGTTCCCCTCAAATTGGTGGTAATAAGCAGACTTGATCAAATGGCAGTTAACCTCAAAACAGTGTTTACTGAGTGATTTTTGAATGAGTGAATGCAACAGTTGTGAATAGCCCAAGACTGTAAAGGAAATGTTAAATGCATTGTGTGCAGTGGGATTAATATGAGCTCAGAAAGATAATATAGGGTAGTATATTTGGAAAGCCATTAAAGAGAAGGTAGAACCTGTATGGTATCAAGAAAGATGGACGGGGCTTCCCTGGTGGCACAGTGGTTAAGAATCCGCCTGGCAGTGCAGGTGACACGAGTTTGAGCCCTGGTCCGGGAAGATCCCACATGCCGCGAAGCAGCTAAGCCCGTGAGCCGCAACTACTGAGCGTGCGCTCTGAAGCCTACGAGCCACAACTACGGAGCACGCGCGCCTAGAGCCCATGCTCCCCAACAAGAGAAGCAGACCGCAATGAGAAGCCCGTGCACCACAACGAAGAGTAGCCTCCGTTCTTTGCAACTAGAGAGAGGCCACGCGCAGCAACGAAGACCCAACGCAGCCAAAAATAAATTAAAAAATAAAAACATAAATTTATGAAAAAAAGATGGGTGGAACTTAGATCATTGAACATGAGGTTGATGCAGCTGGGATGGAGATTCTGAAGTGGTGTAAGCATGGATTATTTGGGGATATTAAGAAGTACTGTCTTATTAGAGGGGAAAACAGTTTGTGTTGGAGAGATGAAACGTGACCTGAAGATAGTACGTTATGTTGAGAATTTTAGACTTGGTGTGGTGCGCTAATTATTGATTCTTCAGTAGATTGGCATGCTAGAAAGTAGTGTTTTAAGAAGCTTTATATGTAAGCAAATTAATTATTTGATTTTGTTGACAGCTCTTGGAATAAACTTAACTCTGAATTGAAAGTAGCAAATTTAAAGATATTAAAAGTAATGAATATAATTGATACAGCTGTAGCTATGCAGCAACTTGTAAATCATTAGCCAGTGTATTAAAGCAAGTTAACTAACATGGAAATTTCAAAGCATGTCCTCTCTTATAATACCAGCTACTTTTTAATTGCAGGTTTAGTACCTCAAGACAAACACTTATGTGGATTCCAGATTCTTTTTTTTCCAGGTATTTCATATAATTCTTTAGTACCTTTTTTTAAATACAGTTGATTATTTATTAAAACAATAAAAAATAAATATTTTTATGTATCGAATAAAAAAGCTTAACTCTTAAAATATAATTTTTAAATTGTTATTTTACCTTGGAGATAGAATGATTCATTTGTGTTGGTCTTTGATGTTTGAAAGACTTAGAGCATTTTATTCATACTCAGATTTTAAAAACTAACTCAGTCTTAATGTTAATGACTTCTAGTTTGCTGAGTGGAAGAATTTCAACACTTCGAGATGAAACTGGTGCTGTGAGTATAACAATGTTGATGTATGTTCTAAATTAGATCAAAAAATGCTTATAATGTTTGATCCTTATACTCTAAGAAGACAGGGAAACTACTCTTTTAATAACTACTAAATGAAAGTATATGTACTTAAAGATTTTGATTTCTTGTCATGAATAGTGTTTCTGTAATTATAGAAGAGAACTTGAAACTGGGAATACTGCATATAGCAATTTAAGTAATCATGATTAGAGAGATTGTAGGATCTGAGCTTACATTGTCAAGAGAGGAAATATTTCTTTTAATCAGTAATTGAAACTCGAACAGTAAATAGATGAATGTAAATACTAAAATATTTCAATATTGGTAAGATGTTGCAAAAAGTTCTACAATTTTTTATTTTGGAGAATAACCTTATGAACTTGTGCAGCAGTGGTGGAGTGAGGGTAGTAAAGAACTATTAAATTTCAGTTAATAAAAAATTGGTTTATAAATTTAAAAAGCAGTTGTAATATGAACAATAGCATGTAAAGTAAATGTCTAGGGCTCACAAAAGCAAGTAAGACTTTCATTTGGGAGGCAACAAAGTGACCAGAGGTGTTTATTTGCTGTGATGAGATTTGCAGATGGAATAAAGCAGCACAAGTAGATATGTCCATGTGATATTATAAAAAGGACATCAGTAATTAGATCTCTACAAATCTGTGGTGTTTTCTTCAACTTCTGATTGATTCTAATAAAAACAAAAGCAAGAATTTATGAAGCCAGAAGAACTTCATTCATTGTATATAGTAACTGATTATAATATAAGAAGGTTTATTATTTGCTACCATTCTGCTGTGTAATTGACTTACATAAGCTTTAAAAGGTGTTCAATTTTATGGTTAGAGCTTTTGTAATTGGTTCAGAATAGTGTTGGCATACATTCCTGTAAAAAGTTATCGGTTATGTATTTCATATTTTTTAAGCATTTTATTTTCCCCATATGTATTCTGTGGTGCTGTGTTTGTTATTTTAAAAAATTTTGTTGTTGTTGTCACCCTCCCCTTCACCCTACACCCAGCCCTTGAGGAAATTGAGATAGTCGTATGTATAAGTGTTACTGTTTTCCAGTTTGGACAGCAGTGTGCAGTTTTACTTTTCTTGATTGCCTGGTGTGTATTATAAAAGTACATTGTTGTTTTAACTGTTCACTTATGAATCACAAATTATGTAAATCACAATCACTGTCACCAATAATTAGTGATCAGATGATGTAAGAAAGTATTATTCATGCATAATGTTTTTGAAGTATTTATTGAATTCTAGAATATTTCAGATAAAAATTTTCCCTTTGGTGTACCTTTCACCAAATATATCAGTTAAATAGAAATGAGAAAGTGGACTTACTTGGTACCATTTTTCCTGCACCTTAAAATATAATCAATCTAACAACAGCTTTTCAGGTGGAGAAAAGACACCACTACTACCACATAAATGCACACGGTTATAACTACATTTCAATTTTAGAAACATTAAAATTTAATAAGAGTGGAATCAAGGAAATATAGTATTTAAATAATTCAGTTTTTGTTCCCTAAGTTAGTGTTACAGATATTAAAGTTAGAAGTTTAATTTATAATTTGAAAGTAAAATTTGTAATTCTTTATTTACAGATATTTATTGATAGAGATCCAGCAGCGTTTGCACCCATTTTAAATTTTCTTCGGACAAAAGAACTAGACTTAAGGTAAGAAATGTATCTTTTTAAAGTAAATTTTTATTCAAAGGTATGGTTTTGGGTATATTTTATGAAGAAAAGTTTTTTTTCCCCGCCCCAAGATTATTTTTGTTTAAAAGTTTCATCAGGGCTTCCCTGGTGGCGCAGTGGTTGAGAGTCCGCCTGCCGATCAGGGGACACGGGTTCATGCCCCGGTCCGGGAAGATCCCACATGCCGCGGAGCGGCTGGGCCCGTGAGCTATGGCTGCTGAGCCTGCGCGTCCGGAGCCTGTGCTCCGCAACGGGAGAGGCCACAACAGTGAGAGGCCCACGTACCACAGAAAAAAAAACAAAAACAAAAGTTTCATCAGAATTAAACTGTCATAGATACAGGCCACCGTCATCCCTTCCTCTGGGTTACTCTAATAGCTTTCTTACCAATTTGCCTGTCTTCATTCTTATATCCCTTCAATTCATTTTTCGCACTGTAGCCAAAATTAACTTCTGAAAATATAAATCTAATCTGGTTATTCCTCTGCTTAAAACTCTTACGTGTTACTGGATTAATGGCTAAGGATTTTGGACTTCCTGTTGTTTCTTAAGGCTCTCTCTAATCTAGCTCCTGCTTGATTTCTGTTGCTTCAACACTTTCAACTCTTTCTGCTCTCAGCTTGATTCTGATCACTTCGATGATCCCTGCTGTGTCTGCCTGATACAGGTGTTCAGAGTTTCCTGTACTGCCACTACCCCAGTAGTCTATCTTCCATTAGACTTTAAATTCTAAAAGGACAAGTTGTTTACTGTATACCTGTAGGATCGAGCGTTGTGCTTGACGCATAGCGATATTTTTCTTTGGTGGGTAAATGAATGACCATTTAAACTATTTCTTTAACTTTGCCATAGTCTACAATCTACAGTGGAAGCTACTATCTAATTTGTATTTTATTGTTCTTTTATTTCATATATTCCTAATAAACTTTCACTTAAGGACCTATTAATACTTTTTTAGATAACACCTTTTAGAATTCTAATTGTTTCTTTAAGCTGCTTCTTTATAATATTATATAATTTTTGGCTTATATTTACTAGAATATGTGCTCCTTGAAAGCAAAGATTTTTTTGTTTGGTTTGTTCCCTGCTGTATTCCCAGTGTTGTTAAAATGGCATGTATAGTAGCTGCTCAATAGATATTTATTGAATGAATAAAAGAGTTTATTGGGGCTTTTTGTTTGTCTGTTTCTTGGCCTGGGGTGGAAGTGGGAAGTATATTACTAACTACTTACTTCTGGGGTAAAATTATTTTTAGCATTTGATTAAAGCCTAAATTTACTTCTAGTCAGTGTCCTTGTGACTAATCCACGACTAAATCACCCATGAAAGGCAGAAATATAATAGTTTAAATATTTGCATTCACTGCTTTTCTTTCAACTTGCTTATTTCATTTAGGGAAGCCTAGCAAACTTAAGTTCTCTGAGTAGTACCTTCTAAAAGGAGGTGGGAAGGAATTGAAAAAAGAATACTATGTTCTACTTCTGTTTTTTGCATAAAATTCTTGTATTGCATTTATCACACTGTATTATCATTATAATATTTGTCTGTCTTCCCCAGACAAATAATTAGCCAGTGCTACTGTACTGTTAACACAAGTAGTTTTGAAATAGAATAAGAAAGTTTTAACTGTTCTTATTAAACTAGTTACAACCAATTTCACAAATAAAAGCAATTTAATATCGCAATTACATGTGTTCATTAGGCCTACGGAATTTTTTTTGTCTGTTGTTTTCTAAGACTTCTTTTTTTAATAGCAGTTTCAGGTTTACAACAAAATTGAGAGGGGGAGGTACAGAGATTTCCCATGTGCCCCCTGCCTTCATTATCAACCTCCTCCACTGTTAACATCATTTACCAGAATGATACATTTTTTTTTTTTTTTTTTTTTTTTACAATTGATGTGAACCTACATTGACATCATAGTCACCCAAAGTCCATAGTTTACCTTTGGTTCACTTGGTGTTGTACATTTTATGAGTTAGCACAAATGTATAATGACACGTGTTCATCTTTATAATACTGTACAAAGTATTATTTCCATAATTTGGCCTTCTTCAGAATGTCATAGTTGGAATCACACAGTATGTAGCCTTTTCTGATTGGCTTCTTTCACTTAATATTATGCAGTTAAATTTCCTCCATGTCTATTCATGTTATTTCTTTTTAATGCTGATAATATTTCATTAGCTGAATATACCAGTTTATTTTTCCACTCACCTAGTAAAGAGGACATTTTGGTTGCTTCCAAGTTTTGGCTGTTAGGAATAAAGCTGCTATAAAACCATCCATGTGCAGGTTTTCGTGTGGTCGTAAGATTTCAACTCCTTTGGGTAAATACCAAGGAGTGCAGTTGCTGGATCGTATGGTAAGAGTTTTATAGGAACCTCAGACTGTCTTTCAGAGTGGCTGTAGCATTTTGCTTTCCCACCAGCAATGTATGACAGTTCTTACTGCTTCACATCCTTGCCAGCATTTGGTGTTAGGATTCTGGATTTTGGCCATGTTAACTAATGTGTAGTAGAAACTCATTGTTTTAATTTGCATTTGCTTAATGACATATGATGTGGAGCATCTTTTCATAGGCTTATTTGCTACCTCTGTATCTTCCTTGGTTAAGGTCTTTGGCCCATTTTTTAATTGAATTTGTTTCCTTATTGTTGAGTTTTAAGAGTTCTTTGTATATTTTGGATAACAGTCCCTTATCAAATTTGTCTTCTGCAAATATTTTCTCTCATTCTGTGGCTTGTCTTATTTCCTTGACATTGTCTTTCGTAGAGCAAAAGTTCTTAATTTTCATGAAATCTAGCTTATCCTTATTCCTCTCATGGATTATGTCTTTTGGTTGTATCTAAAAAGGTATCACCATACCCACTGTCACGGAGGTTTTCTCCTAAATGTTATCTTCTTTGAGCTTTTTAGTTTTGCATTTTACCTTTAGGTCTGTGAATCATTTTGAGTTAATTTTTGTGAAGGGTGTAAGGTCTGTGTTTAGACTAATTTCTCTCTCTTTTTTTTGCATGCAGATGTCCAGTTGTTTCAGCACCATTTGTTACTCCATTGTTTTGCCTTTGCTCCTTTGTCATAGATCAGTTGACTATGTGTATGGGATCTATTTCTGGGCTTTCTGTTCTATTCCGTTGATCTGTTGTTGATTCTTTTCACCAGTACTACGCTATCTTGATTTTTCTAGCTTTATAATAAAGCTTGAAGTTGGGTAGTGGTAGTGCTCTAACTTTGTTCTTCTCCTTCAGTATTGTGTTGGCTATTCTGGATCTTTTGCCTTTCCATGTAAACTTTATAATCAGTTTGTTGATATCCATAAAATAACTAGCTAGACTTTTGAATAGGATTACATTGAATCAGATCAAATTGGGAAGAACTAATGTCTTAACAATACTACATCTTCCTATCCATGAACTAGGAATATCTGTCCATTTTTTCAGTTCTTTGATTTCAGTCATCAGAGTTTTGTAGTTTTCTTCATATAGATTTTGTATATATTTTGTTAGATTTATACCTAAATATTTCTTTTTGGGGGGTATTAATGTAAATGGTATTGTGTTTTTAATTTCAAGTTTCTCTTGTTCACCATTGGTATATTGAAAAGCAATCGACTTTTGTACATTAACCTTGTATTCTGCAACCTTGCTATAATTGCTTATTAGTTCCAGGAGTTTTTTGTCCATTCCTTTGGATTTTCTATATAGACAATCATGTCATCTGTGATCATCAGTTTTATATATTTCTTCCCAATCTGTATGCCTTTTCTTTTCTTTTCTTTTCTTGACTTGTGTAAATAAGGATTTCCAGTATGAAGTTGAAAAGGAGTGGTGAGAGGGAATATCCTTGTCTTGTAACCAGATGTTAGTGGGAAGTTTCAGATTTCTTACCATTAAATATGATGCTAGCTATAGGATTTTTTTTTAAATAGTCTTATCAAGTTGAGAAAGTTCCCCTCTATTCCTAGTTTACTGAGACTTTTTATTATGAATGGGTGTTGGATTTTGTCACATGCTTTTTTTGCACCTATTGATATGATCATGTGAGTCTGTTGATGTGATAGATTACATTAATTGATTTTAGAATATTGAACCAGCCTTGCGTACCTGAGATAAAACCCACTTGGTTGTAGTGTATATTTCTTTTTAGACATTGTTGGATTCGGTTTGCTAATATTTTGTTGAGAATTTTTGCATCTGTGTTCATGAGAGATACTGGTCTGTAGTTTTCTTGTAATGTCTTTGTCTGGTTTTGGTATTAAGGTAGTGAGGGCCTTATACAATGAGTTAGGAAGTGTTCCCTCTGCTTCTTTCTCTGAAAGAGAGTGTAGAGGATTGGTCTAATTTCTTCCTTCAGTGTCTGGTGGCATTCACCAGTGAATCCTGGGCATGGTGCTTTCTGTGTTGGAAGGTTATTGTTGATTCAGTTTCTTTACTACATGTAGACCGATTGAGATGGATCGTCTTTCTTGTGTGAGCTCTGGCAGATGGTGTCTTTCAGGGAATTGTCCATTTCACCTAGGCTATCAAGTTTGTAGGCATAGAGTTTTTCATAGTATTCCTTTATTCTTTTAATTTTCATGGAATTTGTAGTGATGTCCCCTCTCTTTTCTGCCCAGGCAATATTTTTAAAGAAAGGACAGATTATAACTGAAACCTAAAATGAATCATTTTAAACTCTTAAGCTTCTATTTTTTTTTTTTTTTTTTACTTCTTATTTTCATATTACTTTCTTGTAACGTCTTTGTCTGGGTAACAGCCCTTCTTAAGGCTGATCTTTGTTTTCCTCCGCCTTCTGTTTTGCTTTTGTTTTTGGTTTCTGTTGAGAAGAGTCATTTATCTGAATTTATTTGTTCAGTAAATATGGATTGCATAACAATTACATACAAGCACTGTGGTAGGCCCTGCATGAGGCATACAAACATGGATCAGAGGAGAACATGCTTGCAGGGAGCTTATAGGATAATTGGGGAGGTTAAAATATGTATGGAAATTATGGATAAAAGCAATTAATACCATAGGAATGATTTCTACTCTTGTTTGCCTTATTAGATACTTCTGATAATTACTTGTATTAACCCTATAAAGCCCTAATCTCTCATTTAGTCATCCAATTCATCTATATATAAATGGTTTTTTTAGTAAGAAAACGTTCTTGGTGGTGTGCAGTTTTTTTATCTATACTTCTTCAAATAATTAAGGATCTTAGGAAAAAAGTAAGTTTTAAAGCCCTATGACTTTGTTCATTAAGAACCTAGTACTTTTTCTTTTTGCTTCAGATGATAATCCGAGTTGCCAGTGTTAGAGGACTTACATCATTCATTGGTTTCTTTGTAGGGGAGTGAGTATTAATGTTCTCAGACATGAAGCAGAATTTTATGGAATCACTCCATTAGGTATGTATTCTAGTATTTTATATTTATGATTTGACCCTTTGAGCACTAAACTTGCCCAAATGAAATCTGTTTTATATCAGGTTCTAATTTTTGATGGACTAGTCAGTGCTTGCTTTTTGTGGATTTTCATAGTAAAAAGGCGTTGTCAGCTGATTTAACTTAAACATTTTCCTTTTCTTTCCTTATCCTCTTTAACTAGAGAAAATAAAAGTGGAGTACTATTTTTGTGTTTGCATGTACTCTTGACAAGTTTGCTTTGAAATGTTTTTAGTAAGAAGGCTTCTCTTATGTGAAGAACTGGAGCGTTCATCTTGTGGCAGTGTCCTTTTTCATGGTTACTTGCCTCCACCAGGTACTTCTGCTTTATTTATTTAGTTCTTTTTTTTAAGTCTTTTTATCATTAAGTAAGTAGAGATGTGTGAGTAGGAAAATCTGTTTCTTGATTATTGAGTTTCCTTTGTAAATCTACTAGAAAAAGTGAGAACTTTAATATTAACAGAAGTTAAGTCATACTGTGTATTAGGGTAGGGATTTGCCAAACTTTTTCTGTAAAGGGCCAGATGGGTTTGTGAGCTAAAAGATCTCTGTGGCAACTCTTCAGCTCTGCCATAAACGCTACAGAAATGCATGGGTGAGACTGTGTCTAATAACAGCTTTATTTACGTAAAGAGCCATCAGGCTGGACTTGGCCATGGCCAGATTTGCTGACTCCCGTGTTTGAGAACTGGTTGTCGATCTCCTTTGTGGAACCCCAGGAGCTTTTTAGAGATTTAGCAGTGTACAGGGCAGACGAGTGTGAGGTGCATGTCATCTCTGCCCCTCTTCAGTGAGTTAGAGGAGTTCGGTCTTCACCTGTGTTGTAGCAGGCTTTTGAACAAGATTTCATTTTGAAAAAGGCTCTCCTGCCAAATAAGAGATGTTTGAAAGTATAAGGCAATTCAGCTGTAGAGCGGTTTAAATTAGTAAATAGTACCTAACGCATAGTAACTGTTCCATAAATGTGAAGACTAGTGACAGAATGAATGAGTTAGTGATTGATTGATTTGGTAACCTAGAGCTAGGTAAATACAGAGTATAATATGATAAGTCTTAGTCTTACCTTTTATATATATAACATAAGTATCAAATCTGTTGAGTGAATTTTATTTTTAAAAAATCTCGTCTTGTTTTCTATGGTAGTTAATTATTTGCAGTAAATTGGTATATTGGAAGATAAATTTTGGCTATAATGAAATTCACATTTGTTTGTTTCTTAGCCATAATGTGAAATTTTAAATTTTTGGTAAGTGAACTTAGAAATAAACTTATCTTTTTTTTTCCTTTTATAGGTATTCCTAGTCGTAAAATAAACAACACTACTAGATCCTCTGCTGATTCTAGAAATGGACTAAATTTTACAGAAGGTGAAGCTCGAGGAAATGGTACACAGCCTGTTCTCTCTGGAACTGGGGAAGAGACTGTTAGGCTAGGTAAGCAAAGAGTACATAAATTTTAAAAGTACGTATGTTTTTAGTTCTAGATGATATTGACTAATTATTTTTAAAGATGTGATTTTTGCTTTATCTCTTTTTAATCTAGATCTACCATTTATATCTTGAAGAATCTCACTTAACATAATTTTTATTTAGAAAGTTCATGATCTTCTGTTAGCTCTAAATCTTTAGAACAGAGGTTGGCAGACTTTTTCTGGAAAGGGCCAGACAGTGAACATGTTGGGCTTCATGAGCCGAAGGGTCTCTGTTGGAACTGCTCAACTTTCATTGTGGGACGAAAGCAGCGATGACGATGTATGCACAGATGTGAATGGCTGTGTTCCAACAAAGCTTTCTTTATCAAAAGAGGTAGAGCACTGGAATTGGCCTGTTAGTCATAGTTTTGCCAAGTCCTTCTTTAGAACGTAAAAGATTTCTTTTGCTAATATCAACAGGATTTCCTGTGGATCCACGAAAGGTACTAATAGTAGCTGGCCATCACAACTGGATTGTAGCTGCGTATGCCCATTTTGCTGTGTGTTACAGGTATTGTATAATTAATAATGGTTTGCTTTTTATTTTGGGGGGTATTTTTTAATATTGTGATTTTATTTTTATAGATTTAAGAGCTATTTACTTTAGTCATCAAATATTTTTCCTTCATATTTTGCCCACTTCTGTATCTCCTGATTAGATTTAGTTTGCTTTTATTCTCACAACTAATTTGGTAAATATTATTGATAGCCTTAGTATGTCTTAAATATTGCATATACAGTGTGAACTGTGATATAACTGAGATATCTTGAAGTTACATCTTCTTGCTTAGTATATCCAGCTTCTGAATCATTTAACTATTGTATTAAATGATGAGGCAGGATTGTTAATGTGAGCCCTGTGTTTTTTGTCTATAATGATTGAGCCTTTTGTACTCTACGGTAGGGGAGAATAGGACCCTACATTGGTCGTGACTGCCATATGGTTGGGAGCGAGGTGAAGCAGGACAGTTGTAGGCAGAAGTGATGTAGTTTAACATCTATAATGTGTGAGCTTTACACAGAGGTAGTTTGGTTTTACTAATTCTTGCATTCTCAGTAACTAACAGGGAACAAGGAAAAGTGTACACCAGTGATTTCTCTTTTTCAATTGGAAAAAAGGTAGGATTATTAGTTCAAAATCCCTGTATGCAGTGAGAAATGTTGATGACAGGAAATGGCGTAGAAGAACAAAAATGGTTAGGATATACTAACTTAGACTATGATCCTACTGAATTTAATTGCCAAAATATCAAAAAACATATAAATATTTTGTCACTATTGAATTTAGTTAAGAAAAAGTAGCCACAATAGATTAAAAATATTTAAAATGTCTTCTAAAGTTTACAGATACATTTAAAGGATCCCAGATGTATTGAATAAAAGAAAAAACCCCCTCAGTTTATGAGAGATTTGCCATATGTGTTAAAGGAAAAAAAGAAGACCTCATATCAGTAATCTGCATTTTATATTTTCATTGCAATAGAGATTTGGTGCACACTTTTCATTTTGAGAGCATTCCATTGATATGTATTTTTAATATTATTTATTGAGTAGTATGAAAAAAGTTTTTGGATGATTTCTTTCAGGGATGATTTTATATGAAGCAAGACTGATTTGAAAAAGGGGTTTTCTTTTCTTTTTTTTTTTTTTGCGGTACGCAGGCCTCTCACTGTTGTGGCCTCTCCCGTTGCGGCCTCTCCTGTTGCGGAGCACAGGCTCCGGACGCGCAGGCTCAGCGGCCATGGCTCATGGGCTCAGCCCACTCTGCGGCACGTGGGATCTTCCCTCACCGGCTCACGATCCCGTGTCCCCTGCATCGGCAGGCGGACTCTCAACCACTGCGCCACCAGGGAAAGCCCGAATTTTTTTTTTTTTTAAGAGTGTTGTTTTGAACTTACCAGCTTATGGACCTAAATTGAGAAATGGTTTTAGATTTTGCTTTGTTTGTTTAAATATTATGTACATTTTTTTGATAGGGGATTCCAAAGGAGTTAGTTGTATAACGATTATACCAAGTTATCCAGGTGTAACAGCATAATTTATGTTACTGCACAGCAGTGCTAAAGATTGTGACTTGCCAGACAGGGACACATGGTATTGCACAAAATTTCACTCATTGAGTGACTAATGTAAGAAAGATGATGCTGTTACATATTCCATTCTTTGTTTTTGCTTTTGACCATGACTTTTCTTTGCTTTCACTGAGTGTTGATTTCAGAGCAATATGCCCATGCAAAGTGACAAAGGGAAAGAATTAAGGACATATTAGATTTTCTCATGTACAGTTAAATCATTCAACACAATGCCAATAAAAAGATTTCAGAAGAAAAGAATATATTCAAATTATTTTAAGTGTAATCATTTTAATAAATTGTTTTTCCACAGCTTTTTATTTCAATAAATTTAAAACCTTAAAAAAGGAAAGAGTAGCACAGTGAAATATTTTTCACCTATATTCATTAATTTTCTACCTCGTTAGGTTTTACTTCTATATTTCTTTTTTCTTGCTCAGTTTACAACCTGTCACTTGTATTAATAAAGAGTATTTGTGTAGATTGTTTCCCTTTTGGAGCTTATATTACACTTTAGATCTTTAATCCATGTGGAATTTACTTTTTGTATATGGTGTTAGATTTAGGAATCTGTTTTATTTTCTTCCAAGTGGGTGGCTAATTATGTTCTGATTATTACATAAATCATCCTTTCTCATTGAATATGAAAGCCCCCTTTATCTTGCTTTATATTTATTTTTATATACTTGAATCTAATTTTAGACTTTTTTTTTTTTTCCATTGATGGACGTTTAGATTGTTTCCCTGTCTTGGTTATTGTAAACAATGCTGCTATGAACACGGGGGTGCAGATATCTTTTCAAACTAGTGTTTTCATTTCCTTTGAATATATTCCCAGAACTGGAATTGCTGGATCATAGGGTAGAGCTATACTTAATATTTTTGAGGAAACTCTACACTGTTTTCCATAGTGGCTGTACCAGTTTACAATCCCACCAACAGTGCACAAGGGTTCCCTTTTCTCCACATCCACACCAGCATTTGTTATCTCTTGTCTTTTTGATGATGGCCATTCTGACAAGTGTGAAGTGATATCTTACTGTGGTTTTAATTTGCATCTCCCTGATGACAAGTGATGCTGAGCATCTTTTCATGTTACCTGTTGGCCATTTGTATATATTTGGAAAAGTGTCTATTCAAGTCCTTTGTACCATTTTCTAATTGGATTATTTGGTTTTTTGCTATTGAGTTGTATGAGTTCTTTATATTTTTTGGTTATTGACCCCCTTATCAGATATATGGTTTGCAAATATTTTTTCCTATTCCATAGGTTATTTTTTCACTTTGTTGATAGTTTCTTTTTCTGTGCAGATGCTTTTTTCGTTTGATGTAGTCCCATTTGTTTATTTTTTATTTTGTTGCTTGTGCTTCAGGTGTCATTTTCAAAAAAAAAATTATTACCAAGACACATGTCAAGGAGCATTTTTCCTATGTTTTCTTCTAGGAGTTTGATGGTTTTAGGTCTTACATTTAAGTCTTTAATCCATTTTGAGTTTATTTTTGTGAGTGTTGTAAGGTACAGGTCAAATTTCATTCTTTTACATGTGAATATCCAATTTTCCTCACACCATTAATTGAAGAGAAAATGCCTTTTCTCCATACACTATTCTTGGCTCCCTTGTCAAATACTAGATGACTACATATGCTTGGGTTTATTTCTGGGCTCTTGATTCTGTTTCATAGGCCTGTTGATCATCTTAATTATTCCCTTCATTATCTGCTGAGAATTCAGAATAGGAGATTGAGTATTTTTGTGTGTTGGGTTAGATGGAAGAGAAACAAGATAAAGCATTTTTATGTGTTAAAGAGAAAGACTTGCACATATGTTTAACTTCATAGTTTAACCTTTGAGAGGTGGAATAAACTGCCTTTCTAATCAACTTGGCAGTGAGGTGTTGGAAAGAAAACAGTGAAAGTTATATTGAGAAAGGTCCAGTAGAAAATAAACAATGAGGGATTTTATGCTGATATACAGTGTGTTTTTTACAAAAAAAAAAGAACAACAACATAGGCAAACAAAATTGCTCTAATAAATGTAGCTCATCCATCTTGACCACAAAGAAAGAATCATTGTGTCCTTATATTTCTGCCTTCGTATGGTACCCTCTCCAAACCACAGTTGTGTTTTTAGTTGGAGAGTCTCCTAACTAACCTCCAAATCCCTCTATCTGGCTGGGGTCCATCTCTTGAAGGAAAATAGCCAAAGGGAAACCCTAATTGACAGAATCTGGTGTGACAAATCATTTCAGCACTGAGCAGAAATTATGGATTTGGGAGTGGGGAAAGGAGTGGGGAGATGTGGGAAGGAGGGAGAGCTCTTCAAAATAAGATAACTCAGCTCTAGAGTTATGAGGTATCCCCTCTCACTGATCAGAATGCCCATCATCAAAAAATCTACAAACTGTAAATGCTGGAGAGGGTGTGGAGAAAAGGGAACCCTCTTGCACTGTAGGTGTGAATGTAAATTGATGCAGCCACTATGGAGAACAGTATGGAGGTTCCCTAAGAAACTAAAAATAGAACTACCGTATGACCCAGTAATCCGAACACTAGGCATATACCCTGAGAAAACCATAATTCAAAAGGACACATGTACCCCAATGTTCATTGCAGCACTATTTACAATAGCCAGGTCATGGAAACAACCTAAATGTCCATCGACAGATGAATGGATAAAGAAGATGCGGTACATATATACAATGGAATATTACTCAGCCATAAAAAGGAACGAAATTAGGTCATTTGTAGAGATGTGGATTGACCTAGAGTCTGTCACACAGAGTGAAGTAAGCCAGAAAGAGAACAACAAATATTGTATATTAATGCATATATGTGGAATCTAGAAAAATGGTACAGATGAACCTATTTGTAGGGCAGGAATAGAGACGTAGACGTAGAGAACGGACATGTGTACACAGGGGGAAGGGGAGGGTGGGATGAATTGGGAGATTTGGTTTTACATAAATACACTACCATGTGTAAAATAGATAGCTAGTGGGAACCTGCTGTATATAGCACAGGGTGCTCAGCTTGGTGCTCTGTGATGACCTAGATGGGTGGGGTGGGAGGGCATGGGAGGGAGGTCCAAAAGGGAGGGTATATATGTATACGTATAGCTGATTCACTTCATTGTACAGCAGAAACTAACACAACATTGTAAAGCAATTTTACTCCAATTAAAAAACAATAACTCAGCTCTAGAGGCTCCTGATGAGAAAAGGTTGGGAAACCATCTAGTTCCATAAAAATTCCTTCAAAATATTGAGAAATGAATTGGACTTTTAAGTTATGATTTATTGGGGTATTATTTTATGCCAGGCATTACACTAAAGGCTCTTGTATACGTTTTCTCATTTAATTATTCCAACAACCTGTGGCATGGATCTCATCGTCCCCATTTTACTAGTGAGGAAATCAGTTTGGAGAAAAAAGTACCCCAGGTCATCCTGAGAAAAGAAGTGACAGGATTCTCAACTAAATCCTGAGTCTAAAGCCACTGCTGTTCACCACTGTGCCCACCATGCCTTTCTTTTAAATTACAGCCTTCCAAACATTGCTATTCCATTTGCATTTTGATTGCTCAAAAACATCTTACAATCAGTATTACCTTGTTGCTCCATGTGATTGTATTGAGATCTGGGTGTCAGGAGCTGTTAATACCTCTCTCCATCTCAATGCTTCCCATGTCCCTGGCACACAGAAGATACCTAAGAATGCATCAGAATAAATGCTGTGTTCTGGTCTCTGGTGTTGGTAACGTCAAACAATTTTGACAACATTATTAGTAATTCTTTGACTCAGTGGGACAGGCAGTGGGCTCAGTCTGAGGGCTACCCCTCCTCACCTTATGGTTTCTATTCCTAAGGGAGTGGACTGGGGTGGAAACATCTAACAAACAAATCAACTGAACAACAAAGCTTCAGGTGCAGAGACTTAGAGAAGAAAATAACATAGCTGATTTGTATTAGTTTCTTACTGCTGTTCTAACAAATTACCACACATTTAGTTTCTTAAAACAACACAGTTATCATCACTCAGTTCTGGAGTTCAGAAGAGTTCAAACTAGATCTTGCTGGGCTAAAGTCAAGGTATTGGCAGGGCTGGGTTCCTTTTGGAGGCTCCAGCAGAGAATCTGTTTCTTTTCCCTTTCCGGCTTCTAGAGGCCATCTGTGTTCCTTGGATCACAGTTCCTTTTTCTGTCTTTAAAACCAGCAGCATGGCATCTTCAGATCTCTTCCCTAACTCCCACTCTCTTACCTCTGCTTATAAGGACCTTTATGGTTACATTGGTTGCACCTGGATAATCCCTCCATCTCTTTAATCACAACTGCGAAGCCCCTTTGCCATATAAGGTAACATATTCACCGGCTTCAGCAGTTTGGATGAGGACATGTTTGGGGAGCCATTATTCTGCTTACCACATTTGGTGAGGAGTGCCATAGTTCAGATGGATAGGACAGACATCAACTTGGAGGTGAATATTACTTTTCTAGTTTGGATTTTAATTAGCTTCTACGAGACACCTACTGAGACAGGTCTTTTTTTTTTTTATTTTGGAGTATAGTTGATTTACAATGTTCTCTTAGTTTCAGGTATATAGCAGAGTTGATTCAGTTATACACATACATATATCCATTCTTTTTCAGATTCTTTTCCCATTTAGGTCATCACAGAATACTGAGTAGAGTTCCCTATGCTTTACAGTAGGTCCTTGTTGATTATCTATTTTATATATAGTATTGTGTATATGTTAATCCTAAACTCCTAATTTATCCCTCCCCTGCTGCGTTTCCACTTTGGTAACCATGTTTGTTTTCAAAGTCTGTGAGTCTCTTTCTGTTTTGTAAATAAGTTCATTTGTATTATTACTATTTTTTTTTTAGATTCCACACATAGGTGATGTCATATGATAGTTTCTCTGACTTCACTTAGTATGATAATTTGTAGGTATATCCATATTGCTACAAATGGCATTATTTCATTCTTTTTTATGGCTGAGTAATATTCCCTTGTATATAAGTATCACATCTTTATCCATTCCTCTGTCAGTGGACATTTAGGTTGCTTCCATGTCTTGGCTATTGTAAATAGTGCTGCAGTGAACGCTGTGGTGCATGTATCTTTTCAAATTATGGTTTCCTCCAGATACATGCCCAAGAGTGGGATTGCTGAATCATATGGTAGTTCTATTTTCAGTTTTTTAAGGAACCTCCATAGTGTTCTCCATAGTGGCTGTACCAATTCACATTCCCACCAGGGGTGTAGGAGGGTTCCCTTTTCTCCACACCCTCTCCAGCATTTATTGATGATGACCATTCTAATTGGTGTGAGGGGATAACTCACTGTAGTTTTGATTTGCATTTCTCTGATAATTAGTGATGTTGAACATCTTTTCATGTGCTTTTTGGCCATCTGTATGTCTTTGGAGAAATGTCTATTTAGATCTTCTGCCGATTTTTTGATTGGGTTGTTTGTCTTTTTTATATAGAGCTGCATGCTTTGTTTGTAAATTGTGGAGATTAATCCCTTGTTGGTCACTTTGTTTGCAAATATTTTCTCCCATTCTGTGGGTTGTCTTTTCATTTTGATTATCGTTTCCTTTGCTGTTCAAAAGCTTTTAAGTTTAATTAGGTCCCATTTGTTTATTTTTGTTTCCATTACTCTAGGAGATGGATCCAAAAAGATACTGCTATGATTTATATCTAGAGTGTTGTGCCTATGTTTTCTTCTAAGACTTTTGTAATATCTGGCCTTACATTTAGGTCTTTAATCCATTTTGAGTTTGTTTTTGTGTATGGTGTCGGAGAATGTTCTAATTTCATTCTTTTACATGTAACTATCCAGTTTTCCCAGCACCACTTATTGAAGAGACTGTCTTTTCTCCATTGTGTATTCTTGCCTCCTTTGTCATAGATTAGGTGACCATAGGTGTATGGGTTTATCTCTGGACTTTCTATCCTGTTCCATTGATTTGTATTTCTGTTTTTGTGCTAGTACCATAAGGTTTTGATTACTGCAGCTTTGTAGTATAGTCTGAAGTCAGGAAGTCTGATTCCTCCGGCTCCGTTTTTTCTTTCTCAGGGTTGCTTTGGCTTTTTGGGATCTTTCATGTTTCCATGCAAATTGTAAAATTTTTATTCTAATTCTATGAAAAATGTCAGTGGTAATTTGATAGGGATTGCATTGAATCTGTAGATTGCTTTGGGTAGTATAGTCATTTTCACAATATTGATTCTTCCAATCCAAGAACATGGTATATCTCTCCATCTATTTGTATTGTCTTTGATTTCTTTCATCAGTGTTTTATAGTTTTATGAGTACTGGACTTTTGCCTGCTTAGGTAGGTTTATTCCTTTTGTTGCAATGACAAATGGGATTGTTTCCTTAATTTCTCTTTCTGATCTTTCGTTGTTAGTATGTAGTAATGCATGAGATTTCTGTGCATTAATTTTGTATCCTGCTGATTTACTGAATTCATTGATGAGCTCTAGTAGTTTTCTGGTAGCATCTTTAGGATTTTCTATGTATAGTATTGTGTCATCTGCAAACAGTGATAGTTTTACTTTTTTTCCAATTTCTGTTCCTTTTATTTCTTTTTCTTCTCTGATTGTGGTGGCTAGGACTTCCAAAACTATGTTGAATAAAAGTGGTGAAAGCGGACAACCTTGTCTTGTTCCTGATCTTAGAGGGAATGCTTTCAGCTTCTCACTGTTGAGACTGATGTTAACTGTGGGTTTGTCATATAGGGCCTTTATCATGTTGAAGTATGTTCTCTCTGTGCCCACTTTCTGGAGAGTTTTTATCATAAATGGGTGTTGAATTTTGTCAAAAGCTTTTTCTGCATCTGTTGAGGTGATCATATGGTTTTTAGTCTTCAGTTTGTTAATGTGGTATATTATACTGATTGATTTGCAGATACAGAAGAATCCTTGCATCCCTGTGATAAATCCCACTTAATTTATGGTGTATGATCCTTTTAATGTATTGTTGGATTTGGTTTGCTAGTATTGTGTTGAGGATTTTTGGGTCTATGTTCATCAGTGATACTGGCCTGTAATGTTCTTTATTTGTTTCGTCTTTGTCTGGTTTTTGGTATCAAGGTGATGGTGGCCTCGTAGAACGAGTTTGAGAGTGTTCCTTCCTCTGCAATTTTTTGAAATAGTTTCAGAAGGCTAGGTATTAACTCTTCTCTAAATTTTGATAGAATTCGCCTGTGAAGCCGTCTGGTTCTGGATCTTCGTTGGAAGTTTTTTAATCATAGTTCCAATTTCAGTATTTGTGATTGGTCTGTTCTTATTTTTTGTTTCTTCCTGGCTCAGTCTTGGAAGGTTGTATGTTGTACCTTTCTAAGAATTTGTCCATTTCTTCTAGGTTGTCCATTTTATTGGCATATAGTTGCTTGTAGTAGTCTCTTGTGATCCTTTGTATTTCTGTGGTGTAAGTTGTAACTTCTTTTTCATTTCTAATTGTATTGATTTGAGCCCTCTTTTTTTTCTTGATGAGTCTGGCTAAAGGTTTATCAGTTTTGTTTATCTTTTCATAGAACTAGCTTTTAGTTTCATTGATCTTTACTGTTGTTTTCTTTGTCTCTATTTCATTTATTTCTGCTCTGATCTTTATGATTTCTTTCCTTCTATTAACTTTGGGTTTTGTTTGTTCTTCTTTCTTGTACTACTTTAGGTGTAAGGTTAAGTTGTTTATTTGAGATTTTTCTTGTTTCCTGAGGTAAGATGTATTGCTATAAACTTCCTTCTTAGAGCTGCTTTTGCTGTGTTCCATAGGTTTTGGATTGTCATCTTTTCATTGTCATTTGTCTCTAGGTATTGTTTTGATTTCCTCCTTGATATCTTCAGTGATCCATTGGTTGTTTAGTAGCATATTGTTTAGCCTCCACATGTTTGCGGGTTTTTTTTACAGTTTTGTTCTTTGTTAATTGATTTCTAACCTTATAGCGTGGTCAGAAAAAGATGCTTGATATCATTTCAGTTTTCTTAAATTTACTGAGGCTTGCTTTGTCACCAAGCATGTGATCTGTCCTAGAGAATGTTCCATGTGTGCTTGAGAAGAATGTGTATTCTGCTGCTTTCAGATGGCGTGTTCCATAAATATCAATTAAGTCCATGTGTTCTAATGTGTCATTTAAGGCCTGTGTTTCCTTATTGATTTTCTGTCTGGATGATCTGTCCATTGATGTAAGTGGGGTGTTAAAGTCCCCACTATTATTATGTTACTGTCGATTTCTCCTTTCATGGTGTTAACATCTGCCTTATATATTGAGGTACTCCTATATTGTGTGCATATGTATTTACAATTGTTATATCTCCTTGGATTGATCCCTTGATCATTTTGCAGTGTCCTTCTTTAACTCTTGTAACGGTCTTCATTTTAAAGTCTATTTTGTGTGATACTAGTATTACTACTCCAGGTTTCTTTTGATGTCCATTTACATGGAATACCTTTTTCTATCCCCTCAGTTTCAGTCTGAATGTGTTCCTAGATCTGAAGTGGGTCTCTTGTTGACAGGATATATATGGGTCTTGTTTTGTATCCATTCAGCCAGTCTGTGTTTTTGTTTGGAGCATTTAATCCATTTACATCTAAGGTAATTGTTGGTATGTATGTTCTTATTGCCATTTTAGACACTTAGGTTCTTTGACATATATATCTATTGTCATACAATTTGCAGTTCAGCATGCTTATAGTAAATTTCAAAATCTTGTAAGGCATGTCCCCTCCACTCTCTTTCTTTGAGATTGTAATGTGGAAGATAACCATATTCTTTGCATAGCTTTTCCGGCTTCAGAGCATTGGTTTACTAGGCAGCAGTAAGGAGATGGAGTGCTATAATATCAATTGAGCTTGTTCTGTCTTGTTTTACTTACGTGAAATTTTGTATTACATGTATGGAAAATTATAGAGCAAATATTGCTTTTTCTTTGTACTTAATTTTAACTTAAAAATAGAAGTAAATTCACATATCTTATTGAGTTAAATTATGTAATTGTTATAATCCCTCTCAAATATGTTGTCCTGATTGTTTTACTCTTTTTTGGCATCTCTTTATTTTATAATCCCCTAATTTTTCTAGAGAAAAATTATTTAGAAGTACACTCTTTGTAAAAGGTTAGATAGTATTTTTAAAAAGATTAGATCGTATTTAGCTTTATTATTTATATTCCTCAATGATCACAAGATTACATCATTCACCTCGTTAAATAGATACAGCATCTCTTTCTTGAACAGCGTATGAGCCTAGTGTATGTCTGCATGCACATAGCAGCATATTATCATTATTCTTGAAGTGCTGGCAATTCTTGCTTTGTGTCCAGTCTGACAGTTCCTAAGAGCCATCTCTATTTTGTTTCTCAATGTTTGTCAGTATTTAGAGTTTATTAGATAATTATTTCCATTTGTGTATTTCAACACATGAATCCCATCTGGTGGCTGAAGTGGGTAATTACAGACCATCCATTGCCTAGGAAAAAATAATACATATTTCTGTGTATTGCTTTTAAGTTTAAGCAAATCACTAGTTCTTGAAATTAATAAGAAGGTTGAATTGCATATTTTTGTGAATTATAGTTGTATTACTTTATTGTACATTTTTAAACAAAAATGAAGCTAAAGTGATTTTATTTAGGTTAGGTGATCATCATTTATGAATACTAAAGTTTGATTTTTGGGGTGAATATGTCATGTAGTATATAAAGGAGCACTTATTTTCTTCACATTTATTTGTTCTCTTTAGGTAAGGCAAAGAGAATCTTTACAATTTTGTTTGTATCACTTGTTTGGTATAACTTAAAAAAATAGATACTCCATAGTTAAAGTTCAGGTCATTTATTGTCATGATTGCTTAACTGTAGGTTTTAAGTGTATGAAGACTTACTGTATAATCACAGAGAATACATGTCTGAAAGCCTTAAATTCAGTTAGAACAGAAAAAATTATTAAAAATTTACAGGTGTGTTTATCAGAAGTTAAATATTAAAGCATTTTTATTCAGTCAACTGCAAATCTGAATCATGATAATAAGTCTTTACATATGGGGAATGAATAGGCTCATGAGACTTTTTTCATTTAGAATAAAACCTTTAAAATCCAGTCCTCAGAGAGTGGTTTCCAAAGCCCCACATTTTATTCACTTGATTGTGCCAAGATGTTGGAGTATACATCGTATACCAGATCACTCCATTATCTTAGTTTCCATGAATAGACTATCATCTGAAGTTTCAAAAAAAAAAACGATTGGTTGAGTTTCAGTTAATAAGAGTAACAATAACTGATCAGTAACTGAAAGGAATAATAATTAGCCTGAAACTCTGATTTTTGTTGACTATTTCTATCCATAGATAATCACAGTACCAAATTTTTGTGTAGAAAAGTGAAAGGTACTACCTTTTTTTTTTTTTTTTTAAGTTACTAAAGTTTTTACAATTTGAAGGACTTGGCTGAATTATTCTTTGGAGAAGTATAGAACTCTAGGCTCCTTTTAAGTGGTTTATATGTTTTATGTATGTAAATATACGGTACCTCAGGAGTAATCTGGCTTTGTAGAGGATATACATCAACAAAATTTTTAATAAATATAAAGGTAGATAAATAGCTGTGATTCAATTTATTTTGGAATATTCATTTGTGTTTTTTTGCTTAAGTGCTGCTGAGTCTCACTTATGTGTCTGTTCTTGTTTAACAGAATCAAAGAATCTTCAGGATGGCAACAAGTGTTTACAAGCCCATATTTGGATTGGACTATTGAACGAGTAGCTCTAAATGCAAAAGTGGTTGGAGGTCCACATGGAGACAAAGACAAAATGGTCGCCGTTGCCTCAGAGAGTAGCATCATCTTATGGAGTGTCCAAGATGGAGGAAGTGGAAGTGAAATTGGTAGGAAAAATCTTGTGTACACTGTTACACGTAATATTCTGAAGTTTAAGAGGGATTGCCCATAAATATCAAAACTAGTTATTGGACTAGTTATTAGTTAGCTAGAGCTGCTGCATCTTATTTTCAGGGTCCAGTGATATACAGGACTGCTCAATGTGAGAGGAATGATCTGGTAAGGAGGGAGGAAAACTGAAACCTGACTGCTCTATAAGAATGTGCTTTTCCTGAATCCTGTTTAGTGGTGGCTGCTTTCTCTCCACCTGTTTCATACCACTGGGCCTGAAGATTGGGTGAATAACTTTCTTGTTCCTCCTCATTTGTTGCTTCTAGGCCAGAAAGTCTCAAACTTTTAAATCTCTTCTAAATTTCACTTGACATTCTAGTTCAGGACCATTAAGAGTTTTTCTTTGTATAGGTTTTATCTAATGATATTTACCATAATAGGAATTAAAACTGAAATTTTAGTAACTGCTTATTAATTTAAAAAATAACATAAATAAGCCCATTGCATGGTAACATGAATGACACTTTTTTTTTTTTTTGGCGGTACGCGGGCCTCTCACTGTTGTGGCCTCTCCCGTTGTGGAGCACAGGCTCCGGACACGCAGGCTCAGCGGCCATGGCTCACGGGCCCAGCCGCTTCGCGGCATGTGGTATCTTCCCGGACCGGGGCACGAACCCGTGTCCCCTGCATCGGCAGGCAGACTCTCAACCACTGCACCACCAGGGAAGCCCCCGAATAACATTTTTAATGAAGAATAACTATATTTCCAAAAATTTTTGTGGGAAGAGTGGCAATGGTTTACAATTTTGTAAACCTCTTTAATGTTTTATTGAATTCTGATACTTATTTCTGCTTTCAGTCTGCTACGTTTTGTTACTCTGGTTGAACTACATGAAGAGAATTTGGCTTCACACAGATACATAGTTGAAAAAAACCGTATTTTTATATAGTCTTTTTAGATAATTGTGGATAGTGTTTGCTTCTTTCCCAAAATTTTGAAATGATATCGATGAACTCTGTTCATACAGATCATACTCTTTTAAATTAAAATCCATCAGTCTGTTTTGTACTTTGAATGGATCTTTTGTCCTTACATAATTTTATAACATGATGCATTGGTCATTTGGAAAGTGTTGGTTTATTCTGAGTCATGTAGATCTTCCAAGTGTTGATACCTTTCATTGTACAATAGAGTAAAAAAAAAAAAAAAAAAAAAAATCACATTTTTTTACTATAACCACTGATCACACCTCTGAACTCTGTTGTGTTAGGAAGTTGTCATGCTCGCTGTGGCAGATAAACGCTTTCCAGAATTCTGATATTCACTTGAAACACTGAGTTTGTATTATTAAAATAACAGGTCCACTTTTCTCGCTTTTTAGGAAAGTCTACCAAATAACCAAATCTGAATTACCATAGTTTGTTACTCGTGCTTTCACATGAAAATGGTACGCTAAGAGAAGAGCTGCTGGTTTCCTCTCAGCTCCAGCAATTTGGAAGATGCTTCTCCTCGACACAATCATGGTACTTAGTCACACAGAATATTCAGAAGACATAAACTCAAAATTGAGACTTAGTCAGTACATACTTTTACACAGATTGCTTCATCCAGGAAATTCTTAAGTTCAGCTGGCCTTTTTTTCTTCCATTGAAAGTGTGCGGCAGAGAAGAATTTAATCACTACCAGTACGGTTTACTGCCACTACTTTGATTCATGCTAAGGTGCTCGCTCTTTTTACCCAACATTGCTTTGCACCATTAGTGCAGAGATCAACAGGAATGTTCTAGGATAAAGTGTGATATTCATACATTTTCAACACTTTGAATATTTCAACACCATGTGTGTTTGTGGCTAATACTCAGGTAAAAGATCTCTGATGACTGGCTGGTACTGATACTGGATGCACAGAAACAAAACACCAGGTCCAGCCACATCTTTGTATTCGTTTTTGTAAGACAAAAATGCAGTTTTGCAGACAACCTACTGTCTGCACCAGTCTTTAATTCAAGGACTTACTGTGTCATTGAAAAGTGCCAGTGTTGTGGTTTCTTTTACTGACATTTCATCTGGCAGGCTTTCACCATCGCCATCTGTCCTAGCTTTCTTAGTCTCACAGTGATTGTGTGCCCTCCTCTAGCCAGTGCAATGCCATAACTTACCCTGTAGGATGATTCAGTGGCTTTTTCATATCTAGTTTGAAAATCTGTAACAATTTGTGGCTTTTAAAACACTTTTTCCATCTTCATTTAAAATATTTCTTTAAACTCTTGAGTATTTGGTCTCAAGGAACCCACAGCTGGCTTTATAATACTGTTCAAAATTGTTCTGTTGCATAGGCACAATAAGGCAAGTTATTAATATCTATATAGTTGAAGGAAAGATTACTTTTGTTATTTAAAATTTGTATATACAGTTTTGCTCAGTTTGTTTTAGAGTCCTCCCTTCCTTGAATCAAAGAACTCTACTATGTCATATGTATCTTTGCCAGCACTGTTAGATTTAGATGGTGCAGCTATGGATTGAAAGGCAAGTTAAGTATAAGAAAAATACATTAAAAATAATTTATTTTAGAATAAAATATTTTAAACAGTTTTAGGTAAAATTAAAGGTTTTCAGAACATTTTAAAAACTAATATTGCAAAACAACTAAGTGTATTTCTTGTGTTTCTTTGTAGGCACAAGGAAAACTTGTGTTTTAAAATAATTATAGCAGTTGTAACTGAAGACAACTAATAAAAGCACAGTGGAAGTATTTAGACCAAACTAAGTTAGTCTTGGGAAACTTAGTTAGTTATACCCCAGCCTACCATCATAAACCATTCTAGAGAATATAAGAACACATATGCAGATGCCATTGTCTAAATGGTGACCTCATCACATGTCATGTAGCCTCTGGAAAACTCCTCTGTACATTCTTGAGATAATGAGAATTTGTTTTAAAAAAGGCAAGTAGTGCTTTAATATCACCATGAAAATAGTCTTGACTTCAGACTTCCAGAGGGTTCTCAGAGACCAAGGATTCCTAGACTATACTTAAAGAGAATCATTGTTCTAGGCCATTTTCCTTCCCTTCTCTCCCAGCTACTCCCCCAGTCCCCGCGCCTGCCCACATTTCGAATCTCATACCATCTGCATTTACGCTTGATGTAGTCCTCAGCTGCCCTCTAGGTTACTATCCTTCATGCCTTTGAAATTACTAACTCTGATTTTCCAACTCAAAAATTCTTTAACTCCACTGGGATCTTCACTCATTACTTCCCTTTTTATAGGCTTGGATTCCATCATTATAATCACTCTAGCATAGAGCCTCAGTTTTCTTGTATCTTTCCCTTTGCCTTACCTACCTGGAGAAACCACATCCCTGGCCAAATCGACCTTTCCCCCTGAATATTAAAGGCGGTGAGGAAAAAGAAATGCATATGCACACAAAACAATAGTCTCAGTCCGTGGCCTCTACTCTCAAGTGAGCCTTTAAAGGCTACCCAGAAATCCTACTACATTACCCTTGTCAGTTCTGCCACTCTCCTAGATGACTGTTTCATACCTTTTTCTTTTTCCTTAAACTTCCAACATCTTCTGTCATTCTCATTGAGAGAATAGAGAAAACCAGGAGAGACTTTTCCTAAATTCCTTTAGTCATATCTGTCCATCTACGTGTATCTGTGCTCATATAATCTATTATCACATTTATTACTGTGATTAAATTGTCTCTGATCTTATCTAAGGCCAGCTCCTTATATCCAGCTGTGTACTATGTCCTATTTCCTTCTACCTACTGGAGACATTGCTCTAGAAGTTATTCCACTCTGTTGGATCATTTCCATCATCATACAGCTGTGCTTTAATTCTGCCTTAAAATCAACAGAAAAAACTACCCTATGTTCTCTTCCAGTTTTTACTTCATTTTTCTGTTCCTCTTAAAGCAATAGAGAGTAGTTATCTGATCTTGTTTCTGTATCCTCCTCTTCTCTTTAGAAGTTGCTCTAATTATGCCCCCAACCACTCTATAAAACTATTCCTGTTAGTGTGACCCATGATCTGTACTCTGCTATATCCTAGGATCAATTTATAGTCTTCATCTGGTTAGAACTGTCATTTGATAATATTTGATATAGTTGATTACTCTTTTCCTTTTGAAGACTTTCTTTCTTTGGCTTCTAGGACACCTTATTGTCTTGATTTCTATTATAGCTCTTTGTTTCTTCTCAGTTCCTTTTGATAGTTCTTCCTTATTTGCCTAATTTCAAAATCTTGGCATGCCCCAGGGCTCAGTCCTTGGACTTCATTCCTCTATATCTGTGTCTGGTCCTCAAGATCATTCCCAGGTTCAGTGATTTGCTAGGAGGACTTAGAGGACTCAGCACGTAGAGGTACTTAGAGCTATGGTTTATTACAGTGAAAGCATGCAAAGCAAAATTGACAAGGGAAAAGACACATGGGGTGAAGCTCAGTGGAAACCAGGTACAAGCTTTCAAGAGTTCCCTTCCAGTGGTATCTCATAGGACATGCTTAATCCTCCAGCAGTGAATTGTGACAAACTTGTGAGATGTCTACCAGGGAAGAAGCTCACTAGAGACTTGGTACCCAAGGTTATTACTAGAGGCTAGTCACTTAAGTACCCTCTGCCTAGCCTGTACCAAGATTCCAGATTCCCAAAAGGAAGCAGATGTTCAGCATAGACGACATTGTTTACACAGCAGTTTAGGCTTTTTGTCAGCATAGATTAGATTTCTTTTGTCTAGAATTTCATGAGTGGAGTTATGTAGTTAGTGTGTGTTCTTCTGTCTCTGGCTTCTTTCATTCTACAGAATGCTTTTGAGATTCATCCATGTTGTTGAGTGTATCAGTGGTTCATCCCTTTTTATTGTTGAGTGGTATTCCATTGAAGTAATATTCCAGAATTTGTTTCTCCATTCATCTGTTGGTAGACATTTGGTTTATTTCCCGATTGGAGATATTAGGAATAAAGCTGCTATGAAGGTAGCAATCTTTCTTTGGACATTTTTTTTTTTTAACATCTTTATTGGAGTATAATTGTTTTACAATGGTGTGTTAGTTTCCGCTTTATAACAAAGTGAATCAGCTATACATATACATGTATCTCCATATCTCCTCCCTCTTGCGTCTCCCTCCCACCCTCCCTATCCCACCCCCCTAGGTGGTCACAAAGCACCGAGCTGATCTCCCTGTGCTATGCGGCTGCTTCCCACTAGCTATCTATTTTACATTTGGTAGTATATATAAGTCCATGCCACTCTCTCACTTCATCCCAGCTTACCCTTCCCCCTCCCCGTGTCCTCAAGTCCATTCTCTACATCTGCGTCTTTGGACGTTTTTTAAATTAAATATCTAGGAGTGGAATTTCTGGGACCTGTGAAAAGTGTATGGTTTATGTTATGAGAAAATGCACCACTGTCTTCCAAGTGGTTATTACCATTTTACATTTCTGCCAGCAATGTGTGAGAGTTCTGGTTGCTCTGCACCCTTACCAACACTTTTTTATTGTCAGTCTTAATTTGAGCCATTCTAGTGGATGTGCAGTGATTTTAATGTTGGTTTTAATTGCATTTCCCTAACTACTAATGGTATTGAGCATCTTTTCATGTCCTTATTGACCATTTGTACTGTGTTTTTGAGAAGTGTCTTAAAATCATTGCCCTCTTTTTATGAGATTGTCATCCTATTATTGATTTGTAATAGGTCTGTACATAGATTAGTGGTTTGCAACGAGGGATAATGTCGTCCTCCAGGGGACCTGTGGAAATGTCTGGAGACATTTTTGGTTGACACCATTGAGGGAGGACTCTTCTCTCTTTCTCTCCAACTCCCCCCACCTCACTCCCTTTCCCTCTCCCTAACATCCCTCCCTCATTCCCTCTTCTCTCTTCCTCTTTTTGAAATTCAGTTACATTTTAGGCTACTTCATATTGGCCTTAGATGGCACTGAAGCGCTATTTTTTTTGCCAATTTCTTTTCTCCCCCTTCTTCAGTTTAGATCAATATCTTTACTGTCTTTTGCCCTTTTGCTGCGGTATTCATTTAATCTGCAGTTAAGCCCATCTAGTAAGTTTTTTATTTGAGATGCTGGACTTTTCAACTCTAAAATTACCTTTTTTGATTCTGTTTTAGTTTGTTTCTCAGCTGAGATTTCTTGTCTATTCACTCATTATGCCTTATTTTTTGCTAAATGCAACATATTCATTATAGCTGTTTTATTAGTTTTTGTCTGCTAATTCCACTGTCTGCACCATCTCATTTATTTTGAGTTACATTTTCCTGCTTCTTCACATGTCTGGGAAGTTGTAATTATATGTTGGGCTTGTGCATGATACATTATGTAGGGAGTATGAATTATTATTATTATTATGTAGGGAGTAACAATGCTGTCTTCTTTTAAAAGATGTGAGTTTTATTCTGGCAGGCAGTTAAATTACCAGAGGATCTTTATCCTGCTAGGCTTGTTTTTTTTTGCCTTGTTAAGGATAGGTTGCCTTTTTCACCTTTATTTTTTATTTTAGGGCATGACTCCTACTCAGGGTGTGGTGTTATCTTTTTGGAGTCTTAACTGAATGCCTGAAGAGTGAGTCTTACTGTGCTGGAACTATTGAATCCAGCCACAAATGACCTCTGCTATTTCTACTTAGCTCCCAGGCCTACAGCAGCCTCTCTCTTTTATTCCTCGGGGATTCTCACCCAGCCCAGGTGCAGCCTGGTCTCAGCCAAGGCATAGGAAAACCCCTATACAAATTCTGCGCCATCTCCACTCCCACGCTGGTGCATTTCCCTTCTTTCTTTCTTATACCTTGTTAATAAATTCTAGCTGCTTCAACAGCTCTAGACTCTGATCTCAGCTTTCTCAGTTGAGAGACCCTCACTTGATTTTCCCTTGGGTTTCACCTCGCTGTGGTCGGGAGAGCTTATACAGAAAGCCAGTGTGACCGTGGGGCTTATCTTATGTATTTACTGTTTCAGGTCTTCTGCTCCCTGTTGTCCGGTGCCTAAAAACAGTTGCCTCATGTATTTTGGCCAGGTTTTTTTTATGGTGAGGAATAGTCTGATGCCATTTATTCCATCATGACTGGCAGTGAAAGTCCCCTCTAAAACTTTAGGGAAAAAAAAATACTTTAAAAATATTGAAATTATAATATACTGGTAAGTATACAGAAAAGAAATCAGTTGTGGGTTTTTTTTTGTTTGTTTTTTTCAAATTGCCACTTGTAACATACCAATTAGTGAAGGAGATTTTATGCCTTGCTTTCTTTCCCCCCCCAAAACAAAGGGTGTGGTCAGTAGCTACCTTATGAGATGGTAGATGGTAATTTGTTCATGTAAAAGAGATTATTTGTTGTGACAAATATTCTTTAGGACCTGACGGCACCATCCGAAGAAAATTGTTAGGACTGGTGTATCCATGATAGAGCTTCCCCAGAGGCTGAGCGCCTTAGTTATAACTTACATAAGACATTGCTGCTGGATTGCCGCCATAAGCAGGGCCCCTTAAGACAGGAGCTTGTCATTACGTATACTGGTGTCCTCCCTGTGGATAGGGGTCAGCATTGTTGAGTCTAAGCAGGGGTGACACTTGAAATTTCTTGAGATCATTCAGAATGTCTTCCTTGATTTCCCAGAATCTCATTCTTCTCTCGAGTAATCAGTGTTTGTTGGTTTTCCTGTTTTTATTTCTACCTTTCACATAGCCCATAGTACTGAATATAGTTATCTTAACATGTTCTGAAAAATTGTCTAGCATCAAGATTAAAGTACTAATACATGAGAGTCCCTGAAGTTGCGTGTGAAATGATTACTCTCTGCTTTGAAGTGGCAAGTTAATTTCTCAGCCAGTTCCGATCAGAGAGCTTATTAGCTTTTGTATGTGTTTTATTTTGCTCTGGTTTTTTTGGTTGACAGGTTGGGCTGAGATGATCTATTCATGTGTATAAATATGTATTTATGAGTACATAAAAGTTAAAATGTACATATGGAAGACATTCTTAGCAATACTTTCCAGATTTGTTTGTTTTTCATTTTTGTCCAGTGTATATCATTTTTCTTTTTGCTAGATGCCTGGCTTTTTCAAGATTGGTTAAGAATTTTCAACTTGTTGTTTATTGCCACTGGTCTTGTATATAGTACACTTCTGAACATAAAGAAATATCCCTCATTCATGTAAGATTCGAAAGAAATCAGTTATCTTTTCTGGCTTATGCTTTTTAACATATTACAGTCGCATTTAATTGGTTTGTTTCTCCCCATGAGTTCTTCAAAGCCTTGTGAATCCTTGTTTTTCTCAGTTAGATGCTGAGAAAATTGTTCGTGTTGTCACACATTAGGTACTTTTATTTTTGGGGGGTACTTTTTTAAAAATAAAAAAACATACTTGAAACAGCTAAAGATACACATAAAACAATATTTTATAGTGAGGCTTATTTTCTAGAATAGTTAGGTAAAAAGGTATTTCTCATAAGGTGCTTTTCAAGTAATAGAATACTATTTAAATGTCAAAATTGGATTATAACATTTTTAAGGTGAAAGTGAGCCTTGAGACATTTAGCTTGGACCCAATTTTATAGATCAGGTAAGTAAGAACCTGAAGGTGGCGAAGTAGGAACCTGAAGGTGGCAAAGAAAGGTACTGTCAGAGCCAGGATTCTGACCCAGAATCTCCTCCCTGCTGGTATAGTACTCAGCTAAAGAGAGACAACTGTGTAGGGCCATACATGCTATACCAAGGTGAGCCGAGACATTCTTGGCTCTTTTGCTGTTAATGTGGGCTATCCTTACAAGGTCCCTCACCTGCAATCCCTCTTCCCTTTTTTTCTCAGGTTCCCTAGGCTTACCCATTCCTGATCCCCCAATTTGATGAATTCCTTTTCACATTTTTAAAAAACCCAACTCAGATGGCTTCTTAGAAATATTCTCAAGTTCCTTTTTCTGCCCTCTTTTACTCCTCTGGTTATTACTGTACTCTGTGCATCCTTCTGTTATTATTGCATTAAAATTGGTTGTTTGTATTTTTTTCCTTTAAATCTTAAGTTCCTAGTAATATCCAGTCTTCTTACGTTTGTTTTTTTTTATTGAAGTTTAGTTGATTTACAGTATTGTGTTAGTTTCAGGCATACAGCAGAGTGATTCGGATATATATGTATATATATATATATATGTATATATACTTGTTTTTCATTCTTTTCCATTATAGGTGGTTACAAGATATTGAATATAATTCTCCGTGCTATACACTAAATCCCTGTTGTTTATCTTCTCATATTTTTTAATCCCATGGCCTAGTATAGTTAGTGTCTTCGGAGTTAATTAAATTGAGATCTGCAGTGTTGGGAAACAAGAGGTTTAAAATAAGCTCTGATAAAGGCCTGAATGTTTGTTTTGAATACAGTGTGACTTCTTGCTGTTTTGTTTTGTTCTTTTCTCTTTTTTGCCTATTTCCAGATTTCTAGATACATTCTGGATAGTTGAGGTTGCCAAGTCTGTGTCGGTCCATGAGCAGGCTGCAGCTAAATCTCCTGTGGATTTTATAGAAATGCAGTGGGTTTTCTGATTTAGCGAGTCTGGCATGAATCCAGGAATCCCAGGATTCTTTCTGTTTTATTTTGTTCACTTTAAATCTACGTGGTTGTTTTGATGATCCACTAGGTTTGGGAGCCACAGTTTCAGGTAACAAGCTGTTCAGTCAGAGTGGGATTACTTGGGGTAGACTTCTATCTGCCGCTTAAGAGCTTACAGGTTTCTTATTTCTGGTTCCCAAAGTGTCTGGAACATAATTTGTAGAAATGAGATGCCTTTGAAAGATGTTTTTAATCTGGGTTTTGATTAATTCGAAAGATGGTGACTGATTAACCTCTATTTTTTATTATCATTTAAGGAGTGTTCAGCCTTGGTGTTCCTGTAGACGCTCTCTTCTTCATCGGTAACCAGTTGGTGGCCACGAGTCATACAGGGAAAGTGGGAGTGTGGAATGCTGTCACCCAGCACTGGCAGGTTGGTTTTAACTAATGCATATTATTGCAGAAATGAAATTATTTCTGAAACTCACGCTGATTATGCATCTGCTTTATTGTGGAATTCATATTGTTTCTGTTTTGATTATACAGTAAGTCCCCTATATACGAACAAGTTCAGTTCCAAGAGTGTGTTTGTAAGTCCAATTTGTAAGTCCAATAAAGTTAGCCTAGGTACCCAACTAACACAATCTGCTATATAATACGGTACTGTAATAGGTTTATAATACTTTTCACACAAATAATACATAAAAGCAAACAAAAAATAAAACATTTTTAATCTTACAGTACAGTACATTGAAAAGTACAGAAGTACCGCACAACAGCTGGCATCCAGGGGCTGCCATCCAGTGAACAGGCAGGAAGAGTTACTGACTGGAGGAGGGAGAGGAGGTGGGAGATAGTAGCGCTGAAGGATACTCAGCAGTGGGTGACGGAGGGCAAGCTGCAATTTCACTCACGCCTGACGTTGATGGCACAGGTTCTGGTTCCTTGCTGGATTCAATTCTGTCTACCCTCTTGAAAAAACGATCCAGTGATGTCTGGGTAGTAGCTCTTTTTTTCTCCTCATAGATGACACGGTAGCACTGGATGCATTCTGAACGTCTGCTGCAACTTTGGTGTACTGTTCTCCTTTCGGGTCCTGTGCCTCAGAAACTAACAGTGCCTCCTCAGATAAAGAGAATCCCCTTGCCATTTCCTGTGTTGTGAATCTCTTCTTAGCAGTACCAGCTACATCACCGCTGCCTTTACGCTTGCTTCCAGATATCCTGGGCTCGAAATAAAGATACTGTACTCTGTACAGTACTGTGCAGTAAAGTACACAAAAGCACAACCACTTGTAGAGGGTGCACGCACGTGACAGTGCACGCCAGACACGTGAACTAACTTACGTGATTGGACATGTGAACGCACGTTTGCTTCTTTGAAAGTTTGCAAGTTGAAGGTTCATATGTAGGGGACTTACTGTATAGAATATTGAATATATTTGCTGCTAAGTTTGCTTCTGGATACAAGTTTGACTACATTTTCAAGAATTTTAAGTCACTTTGGAAGATGAGTGAGTTTGTAAACTGGTTTGACATTTCTTTATTGCCTTGAAATGTTTCAAGTTTCATGCCTTGGGAATAGTAGTCCAGGCAAACTTCATCTCCTGAGTGGGAGCACAGTTCTGTGTGAAAATACATAGCCTGTTCAAGGAAAAGATAGCGAGCTAAATGGTTTCAAGTACTTGAGAGGAACAGGAAGGAGATAAGACTAAAAAAAAGCTTATTGCCTGATTCTGAAGGAGAGGGGAAAAATGAAAGGGCTTTAAGCAGAGAGTGACTTGGCCAGAGCCATGTTTTAGAAAGAGAACAGTGCTAGCTAATATGAAAAGTGGACTGGATCAGGGAAGTAATGCAGCAAAAGAGGCAGAGCTTCAACTAAAATGAGTAGACGGCAAAGATGAGACTAGCTGAAAAACATTTCATAAGCCTTCCTAAAAGGATTGGTATCTGATTAGATGGAGAAAAATTAAAGGAGAGAGAGGTGGATTTCTAGTTCTGACAGTTGAGTGGCTGGTAATATTTTACATTGATAGGGAATGGGGGAGGAGAATCATATATGCTGGTAGATAGCGTGAGGAATAATTAGAATGACTAAATATGTTTACTTTGAGATTCCTGTGGGTATCCATATACAGGAGCTCAATATATAGTTGGAAGCACCCCTCTGAAATTTATGGAAGAAGAAAAGGGCTAGAAAAAAGTATTTGGAAACCATAATACTTGGTAATTGAAAAATGGGAATTGGTAAGATTTTCCATTGAGAGGATATCTGCAGCGAAAGAAAAGCCAAAGTTAAAATCCTGAGGAACATTAGCTCTTAAGGGAACAAGATAGGAAACCAAGAGCCAAAGTGACACATATGATACGATTGAGAAATGACATTGGTTTTGTCAGTAGGATATCATTTGCAGATGTATTAATAAGTTAATTAGGTTTTGATTGGGGGGGGCAGATTGCAGGAACTAAGGAATTAAAAGATCAGAGATTAGAGTTAGCAAATTCAGAGTGTCTTTCAAGAAGTTTGGTGGTGAAGGAGAGCAGAGAAGCAAAGTGATAGTTTAAGGATCAAGGCTAGATGGAGGAAAAGATATTCAGTGCTTTATTTTACTTTTTCTCTAGGACGGGAGAAGTTTGAGCATGCTTGTTAGTCAGAGAGGGGAGTTGACAGAGAAAGCATTTGAAGGTTGAAAGAATGGAGATGGTTGCTAGTGCCATAGAAGCAAATGGGGTCTAGAACACAGCTGGAGGGGTTGCCCCAACAGAGTAGAGAGACTTCTTTCCCTGCGATGGAAGAGTGAGGAAGGTGTACTGTGGAGGAGAAAGACATTGGAAGTGTGTTTCAAGGATTGCAGAGATTATAAATCTTTATAATGGACCTGGCTGGTGCAGCTATGTGAGTTTCTTCCTTAATCCTCAGTACTGGGAACAGAAGCAAGAGAAAAGAAAACAGTGTCGGCCTGATTCAGGATTGGAGATGTAATAAAATGGGTATGACACACAAAGGGATGAGAAAACATGAAGTGGCAAAGTAATTGAAACTGTAAGATCAAGAAGTGAAGGAGTGCCAGGTCAGCAGAGGGGGATGCAGGGATTCAAGGGACTAGAGGGACGTGAAAGCAGGTTGGTAACTTACAAGGAGTGGGAATTGTTGTGGTCAAAGACTGGAGTTAAGGTTTTGGAGTTGGAGCAGTTCTCATTGACATAGCCATTTAAATCATGTGTTGAACTGACTTAAAGATGAAAGTAGTTGAAATAGTGGCCAGAGAACTGTAAGGGTCATCAGGGTGAACATTTAGGTGCCAGAACAGTAATGGAGAATGGGACAAAAAGCTAACTGATCCAGGTGCCCAGCTCCTCAGTAGAAGTGGTGTGTTGATCTGGAAGCTGCAGTCTGGGCAGAGGTAGGGTAATTGAATGTCGTGATTGGGCTGAGCTTGTGGAGGGACATTCTTAAGGTCGTACGGCCGCGCCTGAGACGCTGGGGAAATGGTGAGAGAATGAATGACTTACGATGAGAGAGATTGCAATCAGAGAAAGTTAAATTTCATTCTAGATGGAGACATGGAAGTCATGTTTGTAGAAAAAATATATTAGCCAAGAGTGGACCTTCCATATAGGCACAGAAAAGGCATTATAAAGGTTGTTACCATGAAAGTGATGGGCCAAGGAATGTGGGGAAGGACTGATCTAGGTTGATCTAAAGTTGAGGTGGAGGGAAGTCGATCAGAGGGATTCTTCAGTTGGTGATATTTCTGTAAAGAGGAATGTGGATTTTAATGATTTATGGAAGACCTGCTCTCAGGTAAGTTACTTGGCTACTTATGTCAAGTGAACTTTTAGTGGCTCTGAGAAGCTGTGCTATCTGTGCCATAAAACTCCGAAGGTGCATTTAGGTTTCTAAAGAAACATGTTTTTTTTTGTTTTGTTTTGTTTTTGTGGTACGCGGGCCTCTCACTGTTGTGGCCTCTCCCATTGCGAAGCACAGGCTCCAGACGCGCAGGCTCACGGGCCCAGCCGCTTCGCGGCATGTGGGATCTTCCCGGACCAGGGCACGAACCCTTGTCCTTTGCATCAGCAGGCGGACTCTCAACCACTGTGCCACCAGGGAAGCCCAGGAACATGTTTCTTTATTACCTTCTTTGTTTTTTACTAATGTCACAACTGCATATAAAAGTTTTCATATTTTGAGATCCCAAAAACTATACTAGCATCCTCAAAGTGGATACTTCACCTTAAGCGTTTAGTCCTGTATGTATAACCTGTTGCTTCTTGTTTGGTATATGCATGAGTTGAAAACCATAGATGACAAAGTAGGTTTGTTATTACATTTCAGGAAGACCTGGGGTAAGTCGAGCATTCATGCGGCAAACAAGCCTCATAACTTTTAGCCCAGATAGATGATTTATTTTTTTGGTAGTGCAGTGCAGAGCTAGGATGTAATGAAATCTCAGTGTCTGATCTGCAAACCTCAACGGACATTTCTGACCTGAGGCTGGCTGCTGTGGCACTGGATGAGCGGGTTCTGATCTGGCCTTTAGCAACAGTTCTGCCCATGAGTGACACAGAAGGTACACAGGACAACTAGTGTAGTTTGTGACTCTCGCTGTACAGTCGAGATTGATTTGAGGTATTTGAGTCAGACAAACGAGCCTGAGAGCGAGAGAGCAAGCGTTTTTGAGCCTGAAAGCCGTTGTGATATTTTGGTGTAGCAGTTTTTTATTAGGACAGCTTCAATAAAATGTTAATGAAAATTTTATAAGAGTGTTGTATCTGATTTGGGTAAGAAAAAAGAAAATTATTTTTTAGAAGGAAAGTTTCAGTGTTTTCTTCTTTTTTTTGTTTAATTCCTCTTCATTAGACTTCAGACGATTAGTAATAAGGAATTAGTGTTTCAAATACATGGCCTAGGCTGAGTTACGTGGCAGAATAGTAACTTTAGGCATTATTTCCCAAGTTGTTCAAGTTTAAATTTAGATGTATATTGGAAACATAGATTATACATGTTTCATTCTCATATCAAAGCAGAGAGACAGTGTTGGAAGTTAGTCCTGGAAAGTCATTGTGTATTGTGATTGCTAAAGGACCAGAGAGCTCTGTCTGTGTTTATTCTGAAAGACGAGAGATCTTCAGCCAGAGTCACCATCTGAGTCACAGCCTGGCCTCTAAATGAACAGTGGAGGACGAGCTTGAGGAGGAAATACTGGCTGTGGGAACAGGGAGTCAGAGTGAATTTCTGTGCTCTTATGGGCTGTGCCGGACAAGAACTAGGGAGGCTTATTTGATGTAGCTTCTCTTCTTTTGTGCTCTGATGCACTTGTAGCACTGATGTCACAAGTAGGGTTTGGTGGGATTTACTTTTTTGTTTTTGTAATAGGTTTATGAACCCCTGCAAGTTAGGAACAAGAATAAGGTGGGCATTGGAATCTTAGGCCCAGAATTCATTGGAGAGGACTGACATTTGGGTGTCTTATTATGTCCTGAACACTATCCCAAGTACGTTGTATTTCTTACTTGGGATTTACAGTAATGTAGCTGAATTAGATCAATTATTGGTAAGAAGACTTGACATTTTGGTGTCTATTATGTACTGACCACTACCCTGAGTATGTTATATTTGCTTACTTAGGATTTACAGTAACATAGCTAAATCAGCTGACATACAGAAATATTGGGTAAAAAGTATTAAAGCAGCATATATTGTATCTGTCAAGTATTGAATTACATTTATTTGTTTGTTTGTTTATACATATTTGCATGTCACGTATCAGAGTAAAGGCTCTGGGGTCTGGGGTTCTACCAGGAATAGGAGGCATGGCTTCATGGGACAGTGTAAACCAGCCTCCTGCAAAAAGCTGACGCTTTAAAGGTCTGCCTCAGTCCCTGAGAAGAAGAATGGGAAAATTTTGCTCAACAGTTTTGGAACAAGAAAGCTTGACCTGTGTTTAGTGTCTTGGATTGGGGAGAGGTGGTGCAGGGGGAAACCATCAATGAGAAATTGAGACCAAAATAATCAAATTAGGAGTACAAATGTGTGAATTGAAAACACAAAGGTAAGTATGGGAACTCCAATTTGAGAAATTAATGTAAAAAGCTGGTCTAGGGCCATTTGCATTTCCAGATGTGGACATGAAACTGAACTTTCACAAGATATGGCGCACAGGACTCTGCAGAAGAAATATTTTCTGCTGAAAGTGAGCCCATAACCTCCCCAAATTTGTAAACTACACATGAAACGTGAAAGCAAATGAGGGAAAGTCATCAAATGTTAGCTGTTAGAGTACAGATGTACCCCAAAGCTGAAAATAATTGAACAATTAGACAACTAATGTAGAATAAATTTCTGAAGTTATTTAATGAGATAGAAGAAGGACTAGACTATAATGAAGGAATAGGACCAGTCAGAAAAGAAGCAAAATGAAAGAGTAGAAATTTAAAGGTCATTGAAAATTAAAAACAAACCAAAACTCTGACTTAATGTGTTGAATAGAAGGACAATGAATCGACAGACACATTTGAAAAAAATCATTCACGCTGAAGCAGAAAGAGAGAGAAAATATGAAAAGAAAAATATGAGAAAATCACTTTCAGAAAGGAACAGTGGAGGTGGGGCAATTTAGAAAAGATAATTGCTAACAATTTTGGAGAGTTGAAGAAAGACATGACTCTACTGATTAAAGAAATATATCAAGGCTAAATAAAATGAGATTCACACTTACACACATGGTGATGTGTTGGGTTGGCAAAAAAGTTCATTAGGGTTTTTCCATAGGATCTTACGGGAAAACCTGAACGAACCTTTTGGCCAACCAATAATAGAAGATAAAAGTATCATAAAGGTGTCCACAGAGTAATGAGAGGTACACTGTAGTTAGACTTAAAACAGACTGTTCATCACCAGCAGTAGAGTCCAGAAGACAATAGGCTATTCTCAAGTTAGTTGGGGAAATAACTTTCAACTTAGGATTTCATATCCAGCAAAACTATCATTCAAACATGAATGAGAGATGTTTTCAGATAATACAAAGTATGTCACTTATAACCTTCAGTGGAAGGACCTCTATAGAAATGCCCTTTGATAAGGTTATTTATACTTAGAAGAGGAAGTAGTGGAATACAATAAACATGACTAGCCAAAGAATTTGTAGATGTGTTGGTGACTCTAAATAAGTCTAAAAAGTAATGGGTGAGAGTTAAAACATACTGATGTTAAAAACAGTGATCATCATGCAGGTAGAGATTGTGGTTAAAGGATTCTAGGGGCCTTGTATTGCTTGGGAAGATAGAGTGATTTTCAAAATGTAAATCATTTAAATTTTTACATAGGAGTTAATGATAATCACTGCATGCAACGTTAGGAGAGAAAACCCACTTCCACCTTAGGTTTGTGGCCACCGTGACTGAACCAAATATACTAATCAGTATGGTGTCTCAGGTTCCTGACATGAAGCTGTTGGGGTAAAGAAGAGGAGGCCATGAAAGGCTGGCTCCTTGCTTATGCTGGGAGAGAAGAACTTAGTACCAACTCCTCTGTAACCTAACTTTACTTATCCTCTGCTTTCCCTGTTCTCCTTGTACTGAGGGGTAGACGTGAGGGGGAAAGCAGGACATGCTCAGGGGTTGCAGGAAAAGAGGTAGGAAGGCTCTAGTCCTGGAGCCCATCCTCCCAGAGAACTGAAAGGTCAGATATCTGTCTTGGACGTGCCTGGGAAAGCTCCAGGCCGCTGCTGCTCTTTCACTGAAAAATGGGTCCAGAGGGAGAGGAATCTCATGGCCTTACCTATCCCCAGCCTCTGACTGTGAAGATTCTGGGTAGAATTGAAGCTCTTCTTGGAGTGCTGGAGCTAAAACGATGCACTTGGTGTAAGAAAATTGGTCAGTGAAGCAGCCTTCCCTCCATTTTTCAGACATCTTTACTCATATCACTGAGAAGTTGTCGGTGTTTACCTGCTACGAAACGTGTTGGCTCTGATGAGACAGAAACCTGACCTGGGGTTGGGGGTGATCATTGAGTCTTTGCAGAGATATTTCTAGTGTAACTTATAACCATGCAGGACACCAGAAGGCACACACAGAAATTAGGGTCATGGACATGAACACCTTCTAGGAATCATTATTTCCAAGTTTTAGCTTTTTTTAAATTTGTGTTTTTAGTTAGACTCTTTTGCTGTATTTGCTGTTCTGTCAGAAGTGTGCTTTTCCCTTTCTCTACCTAACTCCTAGTTAGTTTTATAGTTTTCAAGCTTTACTTTCTTTTTGAACTTTTCCTTGATATTTGTGCTTCTCCCTGGACTGGGGTTGAGATGGGAATCCTTTCTCCCTCTTCTATGATTGTATTGCACACCCTGTGTTTATACATTAAATAATGTATAATGTATATTGTGATAGGCATTAATGTGCCTATCACATTATAATTGTCTTTATTTTTCTTTCTTGCCCACAAGTTTCTAAGCTTCTACAGAGCAAAAGTGATATTTCACATCCCTTATCCATTCCAGTACTTGTTCACCTGGATAATATCTGGTACATAAAAAGTGTTTCATTTAAATGTTGTGTGTAAACTTTCACATGCATGTCTGGCCTGGCTGTACATAGGGATGATTCAGTTTGATCTCATCGCCAGTACAATAACACTTTTTGTTTGTTTTTCGTTTTGTTTGTAAAAATCATGCCCTTTGCTTTTCTCTTGGCACACACATAGGCATTCATTAATTTGTAACTAGACTGATTTGCTTGGAAAACTGGTTTTTTTTTATTCTAGCACTTGAAAAAACAAAAGCATTTGAGAACTTGTTTGGCCATTTCCTAGGAAATAGAGGTGAAGTATTTAGTGGGGAATATGAAAGTAGAGAAGACCACCTTTTCAAAGAAATGGTAATGAACTACCAAGGGAGCGAGTGCTATCTGGAAATCGGTTGATCTGTTTTCTAGTTCTGATTCTGGGCAGGTCATTTCATCTCTTCTATGAGAGAGACAAGGGAGAAAGGGGCCTGGTCAGACTTGGTTTTCCAGTCCTAAAGTGTGCTGTGACCTCACAGTCATGTGCAGAAAAAGGAAATGAGTAAATTCTGAAAGGAAAGTGCTGCTGTTGGAAATAAAAAATTTTTTAGAAAAGCTTTAAAAGGTCAGAGTTCCCCTTGGAGGGGTGTGTGTGTGTGTGTGTGTAAAGAAAGTATTTTCTAAGCCCTACTTAAATCGGATATTAGTATCCTTTTTATTAAAAGACTCAAAAATTTTGAGGAAATTGAGCAGAAAATATAGATTGTAATTAATAACTGACATCTAACAGTATTCTCACTACATCAGGTTCAAGACGTTGTTCCTATAACTAGTTATGACACTGCTGGGTCGTTCCTTCTACTGGGATGTAACAATGGATCAATATATTATATAGGTAAGTGGTCAGACACTTAGTATGGTCCTATTTAGTATGATTTTTAAAATGAGAACAAGAAAATATTACCTTTTTTAGTTTTAAATAGATTCACTATTTATTTTAATGCTATTTAATTTTTTTTATTTTTTAGATATGCAGAAGTTCCCTTTGCGAATGAAGGATAACGATCTTCTTGTAACTGAACTTTATCATGATCCTTCAAATGATGCTATTACTGCTCTGAGTGTTTACCTCACACCCAAAACAAGTTAGTGCATAGCAAAATTATTATAAATTGTTGAAGTTCTTTTGATAATGTATGTTTATTCGTTGGTTTATTGTAACACTAATCTGGCCCTTTGTTTTGGTGAACTGCAGTGCTGAGGATTTCATCTCTTAGAGTCTAAAGTTTATGTTTGGTTTTATACTGAGGTCAGACATGACCAGTAAACATAATCTGAGGTGGGAAGTTAGAACTTTTCCTCTTCTGAACTGTATTGTTAAGCCCTACTATTATAATAATAACAAATTATTTGTTAAACTTATCTGCACATTTACCTTCCTATGACAGCTGATTTCATTTTGGAATTAAGAGCTTTATTTTTTTTTTCACAACAATAACAACAACGAAAGCTTTTAGACTTTTAATCTCTATTGGAAAATGAGCTTATTTCTCTGGGAAATTTTAAATTTAAGTTTTGGAAAACCTCAGTATCCATAACTTATTGCTTTTTCAAAGGCCATTGCAATGAAATTAACAAACTAGCTCTGTAAATTATTAAGAATTTTTATATTCTAGAGTGAAAGATAAACGTAAATGGGAAATTCAAAATTTATCTGTAATGAAAGGAATTCTAGGAAATACTTACATGTGGCTAGTAATATTAATAGTTTGAATACGTTACTTGTATAATCATTTCATTGAATGCATTGTAATAAATCATTATCTTCGGTATGAAAGAAAGAAAGATTCTGGTGTGCACAGATGATTTTGATTGAAATTGTAGGATTTAAACTATGTTGCTCCAGAACAGAGGCCAGCAAACCATGCTCTTTTTATTAATAGTTTTATGTACTGTCTTTGGCTGCTTTTCTGCAACTGTGACAGAGTTAAGTGGCTGTACAGAGACAGTGTGGCATGCAAAGTTTAAACTATTTGCTTTTTATAGAAAGTTTGCTGACCCCTGCTCTAGAATGAGATATGCTCCCCTCCCTGCCCCCAGTCTAATTAAAAAGGGAGAATAAAACTTCTTTTGTGGTGGCAGTGTCTTCTTTTAAGACACAAGAATGGAGTTGCCTTTTAAGTTTTGAGAAGTGTTTTCCATAGCATGCCCTTTTCCTTCGATTCCAGTATTTTCAGGTGAATCAGAAAGAACAGCTATCAAAGCTAAGAGGTTCTCTGTGACGCTTTTAAGGAATGTAGGTCACTGAACTCCATTAAATATATGATGGAATCTGGGCACTTGTTTGAAAAAAAAGCCACAGATGAACCTGACGTCATGAGCTAGTTGTATATAATTAGAAGAGAACAACATAGGTAAATGTGATGTAAGCAATGTAATGGGTATATTTTCCCATAGTTATAACAGTTTTGAAACTGTTAAATAGTACATGGATTACTTGATTATTCAAAGAGAAGATTCAATATTGTGGCAGAAGTAAAACAGATGGTCATTCGAGGCTAGAAATAATATGGAGTATTGCTTTAGGAATACTGTGTTGTGTCAGTGGTGTTCTTAGCATGTCAGATTTATTCCTTAAACATTTAATGAGTACCTACTATGTCTCAGGCACTCTGTAAGGTGATATAGATTAAAAAATGATTATGATTCAGTCTCTTATCAATAAAGAGTAGAGGTAGATAGACATGGAAATAAGAGAATTGGGGTGTTACAGTTGCTCTGATAGAACCTAATACATAGTACAAGGGAGAGAGTGAACAATTCTATATTGGAGTGAGTGTTAGGAAGAGATTTGTAAAGGAAATAATGAATTTAAGATGGTCAGAGAAGTCTTAAGATTTCTTTGCTGAGCTGAATTTGGGGCAGATAACAAGTGCTGAATCCAGCTCTGCCTCTTCTATCACAGGGAACACTTTGCAAGGGCAGCTTTCTTTTTATTGTCTTCTATTATATCACCTTTCAATTTTTGGTTTTGGTTAGGTGTCAGTGGTAACTGGATTGAGATTGCCTATGGTACGAGCTCTGGAGCAGTACGAGTAATTGTGCAGCACCCAGAGACGGTTGGGTCAGGCCCTCAGCTTTTTCAGACCTTCACAGTTCACCGAAGTCCCGTCACAAAAATCATGCTCTCAGAGAAGCATCTTGTATCAGGTAAAGTGATTTTATTAGTACTGGTAAGGAGGTCTACCTTACGTCATGTAAAACCTTGCCTTGGGTGTTATTTTTTAGACTCCTACAAATTAAAAGAATATAAAAGCAGTGTTTTATGTAAGAAAAACACCAGAAAAAGTGGTAGAAAAGTTTAATAACTGAAGAAATACTATGATTGTCTTCTAAGGTTTCTTTGATATTGTCTGGTTGTAGTATACATAAATTTAGAAGGCATCATATCTTTTATTTACTCTCTATTTTAATGTTTGGTTCTTATGGCATATTTTACTTCAGAATATTTATCATAATCCTGTTGAAGAATGTTTTATTAGAGAAAATTTTCAAGTATGAACGTAATATAAATTTGGTTGTGTTGTCTTAAGGTTTAATGCTAAAGTTAGTAGAATGTTAGTAGTCTAACATCAACTACTGTTAAAAATCAGTAAAACGTGTAAAGAGATGTGAAGAAAATAACATTTGTGGGTTTGTTGTTCTTCATAGTCATATATGTTTCTAACATTTAGATACTAATTTGATACTTAAAAAATTAGTTACAGATTTTCAAGCAAAATTAGCCTGACACAAAATAAAATGATCACAAAGTAAAATTCCATCATGAGATTCAATGTCTATGATAGATGATTTCTGAAAGCGTTGAAAATTGAATTGAGTCAGGTGTATCAGTAGTTTGCTTTTTTAAAACAATCTTGCATTAAATCTTTTGTAGATCAGTTCCTGCCTAACTTAAATTTTTATAAACATCCTTTTCATGCATCAGCTTTGTTTATATGAAGACTACCTAATATAAAAAGGTGATGCATCTTTCACTAATTAAACACCAAATGGAGCTGAAATACCTTGTCCATAATATGAATGGATGGATGGATGGATGAATATGCTTTTGTTGAATGTCTCATTGTTTTGGATGTAATTATGCCTTTCTGAAACAGTCTCTTTTTTAATCTTTCATAGAGCAGTACTCATCTAATATCTGCCTCGCTGAGGAGTTTTTCTCACTCTGTATGGCTGGTTCCTCCTCTTTTGCCCAGTTACTAAGTGTTGGATTGCCTCAGATCTCTTTCTAGATTTTCCATTCTTTGTCTGTACTTTCCCTGGTGATTTGAATATTATTATCTACATGCCAGTGACTCCCAGACTTTCCCTTCACCTGTGACCATCCACAGAGTTCCAAACTTGTATATCCAGTGCTTGTGCTTAGTATTTGGTTGTATGTTTAATAGGCATCTCTAAATTAACCTAGATAAAATAGTACTTTTGATTTCTGTCTCAAAAGCCATCTTAGTATACAATATCACTACTCATTTACCCAAGCTGAAAATCTAGGAATCACACTTGATTCTTCCCTTTTTCTCACTGCACCCGCCTCCCCCCGCCCTCCACATACATGTAATACATCAGTAGGTCCCGTTTCTCTGCTTCAACGTACATCACAAGTCTGATTACTTCACTTTGTGTCCATTGCTGCCAGCCCCTTAGCTCAAATCAGCATTTCTCCCCTAGGTTACTCCATTCTTTCCCTGTTTCTGTCTTGGCTCTCTATGGTACATGTTCCACACAGCAGCCAGAAATATCTTTAGAAATGCAAAGCAGGACTTCCCTGGTGGCGCAGTGGTTAGGAATCCGCCTGCCAGTGCAGGGGACATGGGTTCGAGCCCTGGTCCAGAAAAATCCCACATGCCATGGAGCAGCTAAGCCCGTGTGTGCCACAGCTACTGAGCCTGTGCTCTAGAGCCCGTGAGCCACAACTACTGAGCCTGTGTACCTAGAGCCCGTGCTCTGTGGCAAGAGACGCCACCGCAATGAGAAGCCCGTGCACCGCAACGAAGAGTAGCCCCTGCTCACTGCAACTAGAGAAAGTCCACACAGAGCAACGAAGACCCAACACAGCCAAAAATAAATAAATAAAAATTATTTTAAAAAAAAGAAAAAGAAAGAAATGCAAAGCAGATCTGATTTCCGATGGCTTCTTTCTGTATACAAATTAATACGGCTCTTCCTGTTCCGGATCCTGCTCACCTTGCACATCACTTCTCCACGCCTCGCATGTCACTTTTCTTACTGCTCATGATACCTGACTCATTGGCTTTTCTATTTCTTAAAATCGCCTTAGAAACTTTGCACTTGTTCTTTTCATTTGACATCTTCTTTCTTAGATGTTTGTTTCGCTGTCTGTCCTTGACATTCAGGTCCCATTTTAAATACCTCCTCAGTGAGGCCTCCTTGGCCACCCTGTCTAAACTAGCCAGCCCTCCCTCTAACAGGCACTTTCTGCTATCAGTATCTTGATTTGTTTTCTTCACAGACTCATTACTTTGTTTCTTATTTATCATCTCTTTCCCTCTTCTAGAATATAGTAGGTTTCTACAGCAGCAGAAGCTTTTGTTCTCCACCCTATTCTCAGCACTTAGCATAGTCCTTACGAATAAATATTGTATAAAAATGAGGTAATTTGGTCCTGTGAGAAAATAGACTATTTCTTTGCAAGATTGTTTTGATGTTTAAATGACAATGCCATACTCAGTAGCAGTTGATATTATTTTGATGGTAATGATGTCATTGTTGGATGTGATGTCAAAGAGCTACATAGTTAAATTTGCATTTTAACAACAGGTATTTCATGTAGGTTTGAAATGTTAGATAATGATTAATACTAACAAAATTGCATAATTGCATTATTTTTTGAATTTTATTTTTTATACAGCAGGTTCTTATTATCTACTTTATACATATTAGTGTATATATGTCAATCCCATAGTTGCATTTTTGAGTCAGCTAGAAGTATTTGTTATTTTTCTGAATCCTAGTAAGCTTAATAAGGAAATTAGGAAATTATTTCCCATGAAGCTGATTCAGTAGCCTAGAAGTAAATGTCTTCTTTTTCACCAGAAAACTGGCATCCTGAGAACTGAGAATTTTGTTGTATAAGTAACATATGTACACTTTTTATTCTTATTGCTGTTTGCCAAAATTAAATTTCTGAAGTTTTGTTTAAAATATGCAACTGTGACATTTTATCCAGTAGGAAATGTTGTGTGCATATAAGAAATTTTGGATACTTTCCTAGTAGATACTGATGAGTTCATAATAAATGGCAAATTAATACATTTTTTATTAAGGCACGCCACAAAAGTACAGTTCTTACATTAATGATATCAGTTTTTTGGTTTATAGTTTTTAGCAGAGTATCTATTCAGACAGAAAAAACAGCAGAAATAGATTACTTGTTAGGAGATATCTCAATATATACCCACTTAATATTACCGTGAAAAAATAAAGCTAATTGGAATATGTTTCTTAAATGCAGACTCTCATATAAAAATAATTCTCAGCTTTAGTATTGAAATCTTAATTTTTCTTGATGCAACTGTGAATGAGCAATAAATAACTGGTTCCTATAAGCTTTTTGACAAATGTTATTTGTGCCAATAAATTCTCAGTAGCTCCTGATCTTGGTTGTTTAATATTGGAGTAACATAAGCAGAAACAATTTATATGGTTGGAAAAAATAAACTAGGCAACTTGTTTACAATGGAGTTTAGCCACAGAACAGAAAAATACTCAGCATATTCTCTCTTACATACACATTTTTTTTTAAACCTTCTCTAAATTCATACCCTACAGGCTACTTTTATAAGGATCCATAGATTTTACTTATATACCTTATATTTGCAGCAAGGTAAACCATATTCAATTATCTCATTTTTGTTGGCTAGGTACAAATTAAGTGTAATTTTAAGATAAGTAAGCTGTTTGCCACCCAAAATGTGCTACGATCTGTTTTCTGTAAATTATAGTGAAAAAAGTTAAAATATGTTTATAAAAGTGATTTTGTTGGTGCTCTCATAATCTATATTTAACAACTGTTGTGTGCTCTCTTTCTCTCCTAGTCTGTGCAGATAATAATCATGTCCGGACATGGACGGTAACACGATTCAGAGGAATGATCTCTACTCAGCCAGGTTCTACTCCTCTAGCATCGTTCAAGATACTGTCCCTGGAGGAGACAGAAAGCCATGGAAGCTATTCCTCTGGAAACGACATAGGTGAGCTAGATCTTTCGGGGGAACATTTTCAAGTACTGTGTAGGCAATGCTGAAGAAGTATATTATCTGTAGTAGAAACCTAAAAAGGAGTTTTAAATGTAAGTTTTTCATTTTCACTTTGAAGCTCATTTAAAACAGAAGTTTAATCTTTTTCTGATTAAGTTCTATAAAGTCACAAAATATACATTTTTTTGACTTTATGAAGGTACAAAAGTGATGCACATTTAATAGAAACAGTACTTTGAATTTTGAACTTTTCCCGGGCTAGGGATATGTGGTACCATATTCTCTCGTGGTGTCAGGCGGCAGCAGCAGGCTAAAGTTCCCAGGCAGCCGCGTGACCACAAAGGTAAACAAGTGATGTGCTTAGAATCAGTCTGTACCCACATAGCCATTCTCTTTTTCACTTTCAGTATTCAATACATTACATGAGATATTCAATACTTTACTATAAAATGGACTCCGTATTAGATGATTTTGCCCAACTGTAGGCTAATGTGAGTGTTCTGAGCACACTTAAGGTAGGCTAGGGTAAGCTATGATGTTTGGTAGCTTAGATGTACTAAATGCATTTTTTTGTTTTTTTTTTGCGATACGCGGGCCACTCACTGTTGCGGCCTCTCCCGTTGCGGAGCACAGGCTCCAGATGCGCAGGCTCAGCGGCCATGGCTCACGGGCCCAGCCACTCCACGGCATGTGGGATCTTCCCAGACCGGGACACGAACCCGTGTCCCCTGCATCGGCAGGCGGACTCTCAACCACTGCGCCACCAGGGAAGCCCCCCTAAATGCATTTTTGACTTAGGATATTTTCAATTTAGGAGTAATTTATCGGGACATAACCCCATCATAAGTTGAGGAAAATCTGTATTATAGCATCATTTTTCATTGTTTAAAAAGTTGAGGACTTCCGTGGTAGCGCAGTGGTTAAGAATCCGCCTGCCAATGCAGGGGACATGGGTTCGAGCCCTGGTCCGGGAAGATCCCACATGCTGTGGAGCAACTAAGCCCGTGCACCACAACTACTGAAGCCCACAGGCCTAGAGCCTGTGCTCTGCCACAACAGAAGCCACCGCAGTGAGAAGTCTGTGCACCGCAACGAAGAGTAGCCCCCGCTCGCCGCAACTAGAGGAAGCCCACACGCAACAATGAAGACCCAATGCAGCCCAAAATAAATAAAAGTTGAGAGCACATTTTTTATCTTACTAGCATGTCCTAATTTAAGTGATATTATCTCCAAATGCTAACCACTTTTGTTTATAATTAAAAGCCATGATGGCTGTACACATTTGAAACTTGAAATACTTTTTTCCTTCGTTGCTAACAATTAACCTGAAAATAGCTTTGAAGCTGGAAAAGGGCTGGTGTTCTTACATACTGAGAGTGGTTTTGATGGCATCCATTAGTAAACAGTGTAGGATGTCTCTACTGATTTCAGCAAAGGGTATATAAAGTTAGTTATAACAAATCAGTTTCTCCCTACACCATACATACACACAAACAGTCTTCATGGAGGTAGATCATTTTCCTCAAGGATCTGTTTGAAAGAACTAATGCACCTTGTATAAGCAGAAATTATAGCACTGATGGAAAACGAGGAGTGGATCAGAATTGTTATGCGTGAAACTATTAAATGTATGTCCATCGGGATATTTGCTCCCACGGTAAAGATTTCAAAAATAGTTATCTTTAAGAAATGTAAGCTTCTGAAGAGAACTGTAGTACCACAGTCTTAGTATTTTTAGAAAGAGAACTACTCAGTGTTGTCACTTTTATCAGTTGCTGTGTGATCCCAGTTCCCAGTGTGATGATAGGCATTGAAAGTTTTATTTCGACAAGTTTTTTTTCCAGCTTTATTGAGATATAATTGACATATGTAAGTTAAAGGTGTAGCATCAACAGATACTAAGTATTTTTGCTCCAGGCATTAGAAATCTAAAAAATGGCAGTGAACATCAACTTACTAGCAAACGATTGTATTTTGCACACTGCTCAAGTGCATAGGACGGAAAGCCCCCAGAAGAGAGTGCTAGTCTGTGTGCTAGGTGTAACATACACTCACATTTAATCTTTTTGACAATGTTATGAGGTAGATCTTATCCCCACTTAACTTTGACAGAAACCAGTGTTCAGGCAGAGCACTTCACAGAGGTCTTAATGTTGGAACTGAGAGAGGCGGCAGGGGGTGATGCTAGGAGTTTGAACTGAGATGTGAAGGTGTAAGTTCTAGGACAGGGACATTCCTGGAAGGGAAAACAGCATGTTAAAAGGATAGAGGCCAATAGAACCTGGCAGGTTTGGCAGACGTCAAGAACGTCATTAATTGTTGGTATGTAGCTGAGAATAGTAGGACATGAGACAAGGTAGATAGGCAGGCATCAGATCAGGGAGCACATGTGTAATGTGAATAAAAGATATTTAGAAGCAGCCCTGTAAATTACTTAAGACAGTCATATGTAAAATGTTTAAAAGGGCCAGGGGGATGTTTTTTCTTTTCTGTTCACAGTTTTGTTTAAAAAAATTATCCTAAGAGGTAGACATGTAGACTAGTGGAACAGAATAGAAAGTCCAGTGTCAGTGGGGGTGGTAGGGGTGGAGTGTAGATGGTAAAGGGGAATGGAGTAACAGATACTGGAAACAGCTGTGCCAGAAAGAAATGGAGCTAGTTAGAAGGTGAGTACATTCATAGGTCATATTTTTGAGTCCTCTTCCTTTCTCTCCCGTTGAAGATAACAGAGATGTAAGGATATTTTTTTGTGTTCTCTGAAGGAAAGGTGCTAATTTGGGCAAAAGTGTTGGGGAAACTATAAGAGGGGAGGTATGGATAATTACTTAAGGTATGAAGTTATGTGAGAATCTCACATCAGTAATAAAGTTTGAGGGGGAGGGAAGATATAGTCCTGTAACCCTCTTTCCTAGTTATTTCACCCATCGTCAGTATTTTGACTTTGTTTCTGGGTTATTGAGTGAGGACTGTCTTTTCATTTCAATAGAATTAGACTTCAGAGAGTTGTGCAGGAATTGGGCAACTGCATAGCTTAGTGAAAAGCCAGACAGCTTGGGTTTGGATTCCAGTTCTATCAAGTAGAACTTAAGAGATCTTTGGTTAACTAACCTGTTGGTGCCTTACTTTTCTCGTTTGTAAAATGGAGATGATAATAGTGCATCCTTTATGTGGTTGTTATGATGATTCAAATGAGTGATTTGTAAAGCATGTAGTGTGGTACATAGTAAGCATAAGTATTTGCTAACTAATAAGAGTGTTATTCTGTTTATTAATTAGGTATGATTCACATAAGATAACTTGGGATATACTATTTTTAAAAACTGTGTTGTACATCACATACTTTTTGTGAATGATGAGTTGATATTTAGCTAATGAGTATTGGGAAAGAATTATTAAAATTTTATGTGTAAGTTTTGCATAAAAACACTTTATATTGTTCACATTCTTTCTAAAACATATGAGCCACTTTCCTACCTTGCCAAGTACAATAAAGTAAAAATAATTGAATTTACCTTTTAGATTGAAATCCTTGAAGGGTACAACAGGCTCTGATAAATGAAATTCTACTTAATGAAGTTGTACTGTATTTTTTAAGATTTTGCATGTTAAGTTTTCAAAAAAAGTAACATCAATACATAAAGTAACTTCATTTATACATCCCTTTCTTGAAGTGATAAGAAACTGAGCACATTCTGAAAGATAGTAAATGTAGAGCTTCTATTTTAACAGGTCTCCTTCTAGTACTCTTAATGTATAGTCTCAAGCAAATTATTGCCTTCAGTTTTTACAGTCTTAGTGCATAAAATATAATTTTGAAAAGTTATATAAAAATTTTTATGAATTTTTGATTTATTTTTTTATACAGCAGGGTTTTTTTTAACATCTTTATTGGAGTATAATTGCTTTACAGTGGTATGTTAGTTTTTGCTTTATAACAAAGTGAATCAGCTATACATATACATATATCTCCAAATCTCTTCCCTCTTGGGTCTCCCTCCCTCCCACCTTCCCTATCCCACCCCTCTAGGTGGTCAAAATGCACCAAACTGATCTCCCTATGCTATGCTGCTGCTTCCCACTAGCTATCCATTTTACATTTGGTAGTGGATATATGTCCATGCCACTCTCTCACTTTGTCCCAGCTTACCCTTCTCCCTCCCCATATCCTTAAGTACATTCTGTAGTAGGTCTGCGTCTTTATTCCTGTCCTGCCCCTAGGTTCTTCATAACCAGTTTTGTTTGTTTGTTTTTTAGTTTCCATATATATGTGTTAGCATACGGTATTTGTTTTTCTCTTTCTGACTTACTTCACTCTGTATGACAGACTCTAGGTCCATCCACCTCACTACAAATAACTCAATTTAGTTTCTTTTTATGGCTGAGTAATATTCTGTTGTGTATATGTGCCACATCTTCTTTATCCATTCATCTGTTGATGGACACTTAGGTTCCTTCCATGTCCTGGTTATTGTAAATAGAGCTGCAGTGAACATTGTGGTACATGACTCTTTTTGAATTATGGTTTTCTCAGGGTATATGCCCAGCAGTGGGATTGCTGGGTCATATGGTAGTTCTGTTTTTGGTTTTTTAAGGAACCTCCATGCTGTTCTCCATAGTGGCTGTACCAATTTACATTCCCACCAACAGTGCAAGAGGGTTCCCTTTTCTCCACACCCTCTCCAGCATTTATTTGTAGATTTTTTCATGATGGCTATTCTGACTGGTGTGAGGTGATAACTCATTGTGGTTTTGATTTGCATTTCTCTAATGATTAATGACGTTGACCGTTCTTTCATGTGTTTGTTGGCAATCTGTATATCTTCTTTGGAGAAATGTCTATTTACGTCTTCTGCCCATTTTTGGATTGGGTTGTTTGTTTTTTTGATATTGAGCTGCATGAGCTGCTTGTAAATTTTGGAGATTAATCCTTTGTCAGTTGCTTCATTTGCAAATATTTTCTCCCATTCTGAGGGTTGTCTTTTTTTTTTTTTTTTTGCGGTACGCAGGCCTCTCACTGTTGTGGCCTCTCCCGTTGCGGAGCACAGGCTCCGGACGCGCAGACTCAGCGGCCATGGCTCACGGGCCTACCTGCTCCACAGCATGTGGGATCTTCCCGGATCAGGGCATGAACCCATGTCCCCTGCATTGGCAGGCGGACTCTCAACCACCACGCCACCAGGGAAGCCCTGAGGGTTGTCTTTTCGTCTTATGGTTTCCTTTGCTGTGCAAAAGCTTTTAAGTTTCATTAGGTCCCATTTCTTTCTTTTTGTTTTTATTTCCATTTCTCGAGGAGGTGAGTCCAAAAGGATCTTGCTGTGATTTATGTCATGGAGTGTTCTGCCTATGTTTTCCTCTACGAGTTTTATAGTGTCTGGCCTTACACTTAGGTTTTTAATCCATTTTGAGTTTATCTTTGTGTATGGTGTTAGGGAGTGTTCTAGTTTCATTCTTTTACATGTAGCTGTCCAGTTTTCCCAGCACCACTTATTGAAAAGGCTGTCTTTTCTCCATTGTATAGTCTTGCCTCCTTTATCAAAGATAAGGTGACCATATGTGCATGGGTTTATCTCTGGGCTTTCTATCCTGTTCCATTGATTTATATTTCTTTTTTTGTGCCAGTACCATATTGTCTTCATTACTGTAGCTTTGTAGTATAGTCTGAAGTCAGGGAGCCTGATTCCTCCAGCTCCGTTTTTCTTTCTCAAGATTGCTTTGGCTATTCGTGGTCTTCTGTGTTTTCATACAAATTGTGAAGTTTTTTGTTCTACTTCTGTGAAAAATGCCAGTGGTAGTTTGATAGGGATTACACTGAATTTGTAGATTGCTTTGGGTAGTAGAGTCATTTTCACCATGTTGATTCTTCCAATCCAAGAACACAGTATATCTCTCCACCTGTTTATATCATCTTTAATTTCTTTCATCAGTCTTATAGTTTTCTGCATACCGGTCTTTTGTCTCCTTAGGTAGGTTTCTTCCTAGATAATTTATTCTTTTTGTTGCAGTGGTAAATGGTAGTATTCCCTTAATTTTCTTTCAGATTTTTCATCATTAGTGTATAGGAATTCAAGAGATTTCTGTGCATTAATTTTGTATCCTGCTACTTTACCAAATTCATTGATTAGCTCTAGTAGTTTTCTGGTAGCATCTTTAGGATTCTCTATGTATAGTATCATGTCATCTGTAAAAAGTGACAGCTTTACTTCTTCTTTTCCGATTTGGAATCCTTTTATTTCTTTTTATTCTCTGATTGCTGTGGCTAAAACTTCCAAAACAATGTTGAATGATAGTGGTGAGAGTGGGCAACCTTGTCTTGTTCCTGATCTTAGTGGAAATGGTTTCTGTTTTTCACCATTGAGGACGATGTTAGCTGTGGGTTTGTCATATACGGCTTTTATTATATTGAGGTAAGTTCCCTCTATGACTACTTTCTGGAGGGTTTTTATCATAAATGGGTGTTGAATTTTGTCGAAAGCTTTCTCTGCATCTATTGAGATACCATGTGGTTTTTATTCTTCAGTTTGTTAATGTGGTGTATCACATTAATTGGTTTGTGTATATTGAAGAATCCTTGCATTCCTGTGATAAACCCCTCTTGATCATGTTGTATGATCCTTTTAATGTGCTGTTGGATTCTGTTTGCTAGTATTTTGTTGAGGATTTCTGTATCTATGTTCATCCGTGATATTGGCCTGTAGTTTTCTTTGTGACATCTTTGTTTTTGGTATCTGGTTGATGGTGGCCTTGTAGAATGAGTTTGGAAGTGTTCCTCCCTCTGCTATATTTTGGAAGAGTTTGAGAAGGGTAGATGTTAGCTTGTCTCTAAATGTTTGATAGAATTTGCCTGTGAAGCCATCTGGTCCTGGGCTTTTGTTTGTTGGATAGTTTTTAATCACAGTTTCAATTTCAGTGCTTGTGTTTCGTCTGTTTATATTTTCTGTTTCTTCCTGGTTGTGCTTTTCTAAGAATTTGTCCAATTCTTCCAGGTTGTCCATTTTATTGGCATATAGTTGCTTGTAGTAATCTCTCATGATCCTTTGTATTTCTGCAGTGTCAGTTGTTACTTCTTTTTCCTTTCTAATTGTACTGATTTGAGGCTTCTCCCTCTTTTGCTTCATGAGTCTGGCTGATGGTTTATCAGTTTTGTTCATCTTCTCAAAGAACCAGGTTTTAGTTTTTTTGATCTTTGCTATTGTTTTCTTCATTTCTTTTTCACTTATTTCTGATCTGATATTTATGATTTCTTTCCTTCTGCTAACTTAGGGGTTTTTTTGTTCTTCTTTCTATAATTGTTTTAGGTGTAAGGTTAGGTTGTTTATTTGAGATGTTTCTTGTTTCTTAAGGTAGGATTGTATTGCTATAAACTTTCCTCTTAGAACTGCTTTTGCTGCATCCAATAAGTTTTGGGTCACTGTGTTTTCATTGTCATTTGTTTCCTGGTAGTTTCTGATTTCCTCTTTGATTTCTTCAGTGATCTCTTGGTTATTAAGTAGTGTGTTATTTAGCCTCCATGTGTTTGTATTTCTTTCAGATTTTTTCCTGTAATTGATATCTAGTTTCATAGTGTTGTGGTTGGAAAAGATACTTGATACAATTTCAATTTTTTTAAATTTACCAAGACTTGATTTGTGAGCCAAGGTATGATCTACCCTTGAGAATGTTCCATGAGCACTTGAGAAGAAAGTGTATTCTGTTGTTTTTCGATGGAATGTCCTATAAATATCAGTTAAGTCCATCTTATTTCATGTATCACTTAAAGCTTGTGTTTCCTTATTTATTTTCATTTTGATCTGTCCATTGGTGAAAGTGGGGTGCTACAGTCCCCTACTATGATTGTGTTACTGTCAATTTCCCCTTTTATGGCTGTTAGTATTTGCCTTATGTATTGAGGTGCTCCTATGTTGGGTGCATAAATATTTACCATTGTTATATCTTCTTCTTGGATTGATCCCTTGATCATTATGTAGTGTCCTTCTTTGTCTCTTGTAATAGTCTTTGTTTTAAAGTCTATTTTGTCTGATACGAGAATTGCTACTCCACCTTTCTTTTGATTTCCATTTGCGTGGAATGTCTTTTTCCAAACCCTCACTTTCAGCCTGTATGCGTCCTTAGGTCTGTAGTGGGTCTTTTGTAGACAGCACATATACGGGTCTTGTTTTTGTATCCATTCAGCCAGTCTAAGTCTTTTGGTTGGAGCATTTAATCCATTTACGTTTAAGTTAATTATCGATATGTATGTTCCTATTACCATTTTCTTAATTGGTTTGGGTGTGTTATTGTAGATCTTTTCCTTCTCTTCTGTTTCCTGCCTAGAGAAGTTCCTTTAGCATTTGTTGAAAAGCTGGTTTGGTGGTGCTGAATTCTCTTAGCTTTTGCTTGTCTGTAAAGGTTTTAATTTTCCATTGAACCTGAATGTGATCCTTGCTGGGTAGAGTGATCTTCATTGTAGGTTTTTCCCTTTCATCACTTTAAATATGTCCTGCCAGTCCCTTCTGGCTTGCAGAGTTTCTGCTGAAAGATCAGCTGTTAACCTTATGGGGATTGCCTTGTATGTTATTTGTTGTTTTCTCCTTGCTGCTTTTAATATTTTTTCTTTGTATTTAATTTTTGATAGTTTGATTAATATGTGTCTTTGTATGTTTCTCCTTGGATTTATCCTGTATGGGACTCTGTGCTTCCTGGACTTGATTAACTGTTTCCTTTCCCATATTAGGGAAGTTTTCAACTATAATCTCTTCAAATATTTTCTCAGTCCCTTTCTTTTTCTCTTATTCTTCTAGGACCTCTATAATTTGAATGTTGGTGCATTCAATGTTGTCCCAGAGGTCTGTGAGACTGCCCTCAATTCTTTTCATTCTTTTTTCTTTATTCTGCTCTGCAGTAGTTATTTCCACAATTTTATCTTCCTCGTAACTTATCTGGAATATCTACCTCAGTTATTCTGCTATTGTTTCCTTCTAGAGAATTTTTAATTTCATTTATTGTGTTTTTCATCATTGTTTGTTTGCTCTTTAGTTCTTCTGTTTACAAGATTTTGGATCATCTTTACTATCATTATTCTGAATTCTTCTTCAGGTAGACTGCCTATTTCCTCTTCATTTGTTTGGTCTGGTGGGTTTTTACCTTCTTCGTCTGCTGTGTGTTTCTCTGTCTTCTCATTTTGCTTAACTCACTGTATTTCGGGTCTCCTTTTCGCAGGCTGTAGGTTCGTAGTTCCTGTTTTTGGTGTCTGTCCCCAGTGGCAAAGGTTGTTTCAGTGGGCTGTGTAGGCTTCCTGGTGGAGGGGACTAGTGCCTGTGTTCTGGTGGGTGAGGCTGGATCTTGTCTTTCTGGTGGGCAGGTCTGCATCCGGTGGTGTGTTTTGTGGTGTCTGTGACCTTATTTTGATTTTAGGCAGCCTTTCTGCTACTGGGTGGGGTTGTGTTCCTGTCTTGCTAGTTGTTTGGCATAGCGTGTCCTGCACTGTAGCTTGTAGGTTGTTGAGTGGAGCTGGGTCTTGGCGTTGAGACAGAGATCTATGGGAGATGTTGGCCATTAGATAGTACGTGGAGCCGGGAGGTCTCTGGTGGACCGGTGTCCGGAACTCGGCTCTCCCATCTCATAGGCACAGGCCTGACGCCTGACCAGAGCACCAAGACCCTGTCATCTACATGGCTCAGAGTAAAAGGGAGAAAAAAAAGAAAGAAAATAAATAAATAAACAAAATAAAGTTATTTTAAAAAATGTTAAAAATTTAAAAAAACAGAAGAGAGCAGCCAAACCAAAACAGAAATCCACCAATGATAAGAAGCGCTAAAAACTATACTAAAAATATAAATAAGTAAAAGGACAGACAGAACCCTAGCACAAATGGTAAAAGCAAAGCTATACAGACAAAATCACACACAGAAGCATACACATACACACTCAGAAAAAAAGGGAAAAAATATATATCGTTGCTCCCAAAGTCCACCCCCTCATTTTGTGATGATTCGTTGTCTATTCAGGTATTCCACAGATGCAGGGTACATCACGTTGATTGTGGAGATTTAATCCGCTGCTCCTGAGGCTGCTGGGAGAGATTTCCCTTTCTCTTCTTTGTTCTCACAGCTCCCGGGGTTCAGATTTGGATTTGGACCCGCCTCTGCATGTAGATCGCCTGAGGGCATCTGTTTTTGCTCAGACAGGACGGGGTTAAAGGAGCAGCAGATTCGGAGGCTCTGGCTCACTCAGGCCGTGGGGAGGGAGGGGTATGGAGTGTGGGGCAAGCCTGCGGCCGCAGAGGACAGCGTGACGTTGCACCAGCCTGAGGCGCGCCGTGTGTTATCCCGGGGAAGTTGTCCCTGCAGCATGGGACGCTGGCAGTGGCGGGCTGCGCAGGCTCCTGTTAGGGGAGGCGTCTATAGTGACCTGTGCTCGCACACAGGCTTCTTGGTGGCTGCAGCAGCAGCCTTAGCATTTCATGCCCGTCTCTGGTTTCCATGCTGATAGCCACGGCTCACACCCGTTTCTGGAGCTCATTTAGGCAGCGCTGTTAATCCCCTCTCCTTGCGCACCAGGAAACAAAGAGGCAAGAAAAAGCCTATTGCCTCTTTGGCAGCTCCAGACTTTTTCCTGGACTCCCTCCTGGCTAGCCGTGGTGCACTAACCCCCTGCAGGCTGTGTTCACGCCGTCAACCCCATTCCTCTCCCTGGGATCTGACTGAAGCCCAAGCCTCAGCTTCCAGCCCCTGCCTGCCCCGGCGGGTGAGCAGACAAGCCTCTCGGGCTGGTGAGTGCTGGTCGGCACCGATCCTCTGTGCAGGAATCTCTCCGCTTTGCCCTCCGCACCCCTGTTGCTGTGCTCTCCTCTGTGGCTCCGAAGCTTCCCGCCTCTGCCATGCGCAGTCTCCGCCCGTGAAGGGGCTTCTAGTGTGTGGAAACCTTTCCTCCTTCACAGCTCCCTCCCACTGGTGCAGGTCCCGTCCCTATTCTTTTGTCTCTGTTTTTTCTTTTTTCTTTTGCCATACCCAGGTACGTGGGGAGTTTCTTGCCTTTTGGGAAGTCTGAGGTCTTCTGCTAGCATTCAGTAGGTGTTCTGTAGGGGTTGTTCCACATGTAGATGTATTCCTCATGTATTTGTGGGGAGGAGGGTGATCTCCACGTCTTACTCCTCTGCCATCTTGAATGACCCCTCCAGCAGGTTATTATCCATTTTATACTTATCAGTGTATATATGTCAATCCCAATCTCTCAATTCATCACACCAGCACCCCCTCGCCTCTTTCCCCCCTTGTTGTCCATATGTTTGTTTTCCACATCTATCAATGTCTGCCCTGCAAACAGGTTCATCTGTACCATTTTTCTAGGTTCCACATAAATGCATTAATATATGATATTTGTTTTTCTTTCTGACTTACTTCACTCTGTATGACAGTCTCTGGGTCCATCCACATCTCTACAAATGACCCAATTTCCTTCCTTTTAATGGCTGAGTAATATGCCATTGTATATATGTACCGCATCTTCTTTATCCATTCGTCTGTCGATGGACATTTAGGTTTCTTCCATGACCTGGCTATTGTAAATAGTGCTGCAATGAACAATGGGGTGCATGTGTCTTTTTGAATTATGGTTTTTTCTGGGTATATGCCCAGTAGTGGGATTGCTGGGTCATGTGGTAATTCTATTCGTAGTTTAAGGAACCTCCATACTGTTCTCCATAGTGGCTGTATCAGTTTACATTCCCACCAACAGTGCAAGAGGGTTCCCTTTTATGCACACCCTCTCCAGCATTTGTTGTTTGTAGATTTTCTGATGATAACATTCTTACTGGTGTGAGGTGATACCTCATTGTAGTTTTGATTTGCATTTCTCTAATAATTAGTGATGTTGAGCAGCTTTTCATATGCTTTTTGGCCATCTGTATGTCTTCTTTGGAGAAATGTCTGTTTAGGTGTTCAGCCAACTTTTGGATTGGGTTTTTTTTAAAAATATTGAACTGCATGAGCTGTTTATATATTATGGAGATTAATCCTTTGTCCGTTGATTTGTTTGCAAATGTTTTCTCCCATTCTGAGGATTGTCTTTTCGTCTGTTTGTAGTTTCCTTTGCTGTGCAAAAGCTTTTGTTTCATTAGATCCCACTTGTTTATTTATTTATTTATTATTTCCATCACTCCTAGGAGGTGGATCAAAAAAGATCTTGCTGTGATTTATGTCAAAGAGTGTTCTTCCTGTGTTTTCCTGTAAGAGTTTTATAGTGTCTGGTCTTACATTTAGGTCTCTAATCCATTTTGAGTTATTTTTAAAAAAAATTTCTGATGCAAGATGAACTACTTGTAGTGTTGTATTTTGTGTCTGATTTTGACATGGAATGCAATGCCACAATGACAGGCATGAAGAATTCTTTTTTTTTTCAAAATTAATGTTCCTTTTTTTTAAATGAAACCTGTTAAATTTTAATTAATTTTTGCCATTTTGTTTTCTGACCCAAGGGCCTTTTGGAGAGCGAGATGATCAACAGGTGTTTATCCAGAAAGTTGTTCCCATCACTAACAAACTGTTTGTAAGACTCTCATCTACTGGGAAGAGGTAACACTTTACTGTAAAGATATTATATTCAGAAGTCACATTTGTCTTGCAAAACACGTTAAGTCATTTGACACTGATAAATAGTGGTATCAGAAACAGATCTTTGAGAGAGATGTCTATTCTTTATCTTGTGGTCATTTTAACTTAAAAGTTAATACAGTATACTTAGTGCTTATTCTCTACAATCTACTTATGATTTTCACTGCTGTGGACTTTCAGGAAGAACTAGTGATATGATAGTAGAACAGATACACAGTGAACTGGATGGTAGACAAGTGAAATTCTAATTCCGGCACTTCCTCTTACTAGCTATGTAAATTCAACTTAACTTACTTTGTTTCTGTGAGCCTCAGTTTCTTTTAAAGTTTAACGACCTTGCCGAGATTTCACTGAGTGAAAAACATGCAAAATACCTTGCATAGTCCCTGACTATAATTGATGCTCAATAGGAGTTAGTTTCCTCTTTTTCATTTGACTAAAATCTTACTTCACGTAAAATTATTATTTACAGCCTCAAACATATTGTGCTGTAACATTTCTCCTCTTTAAGAACAAAATTTTTTGCATGTCAAGGAAGTGAAAAAAGTAAAATTCCTATTAGTAGTTACTAAGTAGGTTACAAATTTTTATATTAATGTTACTAATGCTAGTGACATTTTAAATAATTTCTCTATTATCTTCAGCATGTGATCGCTGATTTCTTAATATTTTAATGATAAAGTCTTTGAGATGATAAATTTTCTTTCCATCAAAGTTCATTGCATGTAGTCATCAGTGATTGTTAAATGAATTGATTCCAGAAAATGATTTTTGTGTTCTAAACTTTTTTTTTTTTAAGAAAATGTTATTAGGAACCTACAGTGTAGTTACAGGCCAAATTTTTATCTGGAGAAATGCGTCCCTGCGCTTTAGTGTTGGTGTACATGTTGGGTGAAGAAGCTGCCAAATGGTTTGAAGCTGCTGTTATAACAGCGTTCTCTAACAATGTAGTCTTTCAGATTCTTCTTCAGTGCTCATGTCCTGTCCAGTGTTGTTCTGTCCCTAAGTATTGTTCTGTCCCTTCCAACAATAGCAGTGTGTTGTAATCAACTATAAATTATGCATGATAAAACAAGTTTTATATAGTTTTCATGATTCCAGAGGAAAAGCTATAGTTGTAAAGATAGTATAAGCCAAGGAGCCTGGTTGGAAATGTTTTTTTCTCTCATTTAAAATCCAGGCCCTTATATTCTTTTTCATATTCTTTTCCACTGTGGTTTGTCACAGGATACTGAATATAGTTCCCTGTGCTCTACAGTGGGACCTTGTTTATCCACCCTATATATAATAGTTTGCATCTGCTAATCCCAAACTCCCAATCCATCCCTCCTCTCCCTTGGCAACCACAAGTCTGTTCTCTGTGCCTAGTTCATAAATAAGTTCATTTGTGTCATATTTTAGATTCCACATAAAAGTGATACATGAGATTTTTTCTTTGACTTCACTTAGTATGATAATCTCTGTGTCCACCCATGTTGGTACAAATGGCATTATTTCATTCTTCTTTTTATGGCTGAGTAGTATTCCATTGTATACAGGTATCTTCTTTATCCATTCAACTGTCGATGGACATTTAGGTTGTTTCCATGTCTTGGCTATTGTGAATAGTGATGCTGTGAAATAGAGCTGCTTGTATCTTTTCGAATTAGAGTTTTGTCTGGATATGTGCCCAGGAGTAGGATTGCTGGATCATATGGCAACTCTGTTTTTAGTTTAAGGAACCTCCATACTGTTCTCCATAGTAGCTGTACCAATTTACATTCCTGCCATCAGTGTAGGAGGGTTCCCTTTTTGGTCTTCTGACCATTTTTTGATTGGGTTGTTTTTTTGTATTAAGTTGTATGAGCTGTTTGTATATTTTGGAAATTAAGCCCTTGTTGGTCGCATCATTTGCAAATGTTTTCTCCCAGTCTGTAGGTTGTGTTTTCATTTTGTTTATGGTTTACTGTACTAAAGCTTGTAAGTTTGATTAGATCCCGTTTATTTATTTTTGCTTTTATTTCTATTTGCCTTGGGAGACTGACTTCAGAAAACATTGGTACGAATTATGCTAGAGAATGCTTATTAGCCTGTGTTCTCTTCTAGGAATGTGATGGTATCATGTCTTATTTTTAAGGTCTTTAAGCCATTTTGAGTTTATTTTTGTGTATGATGTGAGGGCATGTTTTACCGTCATTGATTTGCATGAGGCTGTCGCAACTGTTTTCTTAATTATTATTTACAGGGGGACATCTTTATCCAGGACTTCCCCCTGCAGGTGGATACCACAATCCCCTGATACTTAAGTCCCTTATATAAACTGGTGTAGTACAGTCAGCCCTCTGTGTCTGTGGGTTCCACATTATGGAGGGCTGACTGTAGTTTTAAACAGAAACAGGAATCTAGATTTTTAAAAATGTTTTGTCAATTCACAGATATTATTGAAAAATAATTAACTACATTAACAAAAATAGAAAAGTGATCATCTTGATAAACACAGAAAAAACATTTGACAGTTCAGCAACCATTTATGATTTTTAAAGAAGAATCCTAGCACTTAATAAAGGGCAGATTCATTAATCTGTTAAATAATATCTGCAAAAGTAATTGTAGCAAACCTCATACTCAATGGTGAAATACTAGCTTTTGCCTTGAGATTGGGAATGAGACTGGGATGGGCTCTGTCACTCGCTATATGTGGGCATTGCAGGAATGAACTCCCCCCTTACCCTCCACCATCCTTTTCCCTGCCTGCTAGGAAGCTCAGCTAAGCTTCATATTCTGTTCCTGTGTTTTTCACATTAATGAGAGTTGTTTTTCCTCTTCCTCCTTTATTTTCGGACCTTGCATTTGCCTGGCACTAATTGTTAATCTTTTTTTTTTTTTTTTAAATAAGCCTCCTCAACTTTGTTTTGAAGTAGGCTGGGATAAATGTTTCAATCAAGTACAATTCTGTTAACCCTTCTATGGCTTTGGGACATCATTTACTGACATCATTGCTTGGTCTCCTCATTTGTCAAATGTGGATAATTGCTCTTTGTCAGGTTCTTTTATGAAAATCAATGAAGATAGCTATAAAAAATGCTTTGAAAAAGTTGAGTATTAATATATTGGAGAATACAAGGCTTGAATTTTATTCCTGTTGACTCTCTTTGACTCCTTTAAATCTGTTTATATGTGTGGAAGAGTCAACTGTAACTTTGCAAAGAGACAATTAATTTAAAAATCTGAATTATAAAATGTAATTTGTTCCTCATGGTTTACAACTGTACCATATCTTTTGCAGAATCTGTGAGATCCAAGCTGTTGACTGTACTACAATATCCTCATTTACAGTGAGAGAATGTGAGGGCTCCAGTAGGATGGGCTCAAGGCCAAGGCGCTACTTGTTCACGGGCCACACGAATGGCAGCATTCAGATGTGGGATCTGACCACTGCCATGGATATGGTTAACAAAAGTGAGGATAAGGGTAGGTTCCATATGGAAAGGCGTTTGGCACAGAGTAGGCTTTTGACATAAGTGATTATAGTGATGTATATTTTCCTAAGATGTAGGTGGTCCGACTGAAGAGGAGCTACTCAAATTACTGGATCAGTGTGATCTGAGCACATCTCGCTGCGCTACTCCTAATATCAGTCCAGCAACTTCTGTGGTTCAGCATAGCCGTCTTCGTGAATCAAATTCTAGGTAGGTTAAAGAGCTGAATTGATTGCTTTGGGAAAATTGGCTGAGCTATTGTAACCACATAGTTCTTTAAAGCCAAATTTTTCAAAGTACATTTTAAATTCATACTTTATGTTGCTTTTTAATTTTTTTTTACTAAATTCCTCATCTATATGCATGTTTCTTTTCATAAAAAAACCATTTTTGGCCCTTTTACTTATTTTGTGAATTGCTGCCAATTTGAATTATTATGTGATCAAGAATTCATTCAAAGGAAATTAGAAAAATCACATGTCCCGTTAGATGGTATGTGGGACTGGTGTTCCTATTGCCTAGGGACATATTAATAAAAATGATTACATTATCTTGTCTAATCTTACTTTGTCATTGTATTAAAAGTACATAATGCCTTAGTATATTGTTTTAGTTAACCATATTTTTAAAAAATTCCAAAATCTGAATTAAGGGCCAAATACTGAAACTGTTGGTTCCACATTGGTTTTAAAGGTGTTCTCCCTAGGTTTTTTTCAGCTATTCAAAAATCTAGCGTCATTGCGAATATATATGTATGGTGTATTATTTGCATTGTTAATTTTGTACACACACATACAGTATAGCATGCTTAAAATACATTTTTATATATGTAAATAAGGATATAGTATTCATTATAAAATTTATATGTTTTAACTGGTAGTTTAATTAATGAGATGTGCCCCTGAAAAATCCCAGAAAGAAATGTGAGCTGTAATTAACTGTATTTCAGTCTTCAGCTCCAGCACCATGAAACCATCCATGAAGCAGCTACTTACGGTTCCATGAGGCCTTACAGAGAAAGTCCCTTGTTAGCAAGAGCAAGGAGGACTGAGAGCTTTCACAGTTACAGGGACTTCCAGACTGTGAACTTGAACAGAAATGTAGAAAGAGCTGTCCCTGAAGATGGTAACTTGGGTCCAGTACAAGCTGAAGTGAAGCGGGCAACAGGGGAATGTAATGTGTATGAGAGAAAGTCTCCTGGAACCGAAGTTAAAAGTTTGAGAGAATCAGATAGTGGAGTGGAGGTGCATAAAATAGCTGAAGGTTTTCTAGAATCCAAGAAAAGGTCATCAGAAGATGAAAATGAAAATAAAGTGGAGTTACGGAAGAAAGGAGGATTTGAAGGAGGAGGATTCCTTGGAAGAAAGAAAGTCCCCCACCTGGCATCATCACCAAGTACCTCTGATGGAGGAACTGACTCACCTGGTACTGCATCCCCATCTCCTACGAAGACTACTCCATCTCCTCGGCACAAAAAAAGTGATTCTTCAGGTCAAGAGTACAGCTTGTGAAAACTCAGCAAAATGAGTAGTTTCATTAATTCAGATGAGAGTTAAACTTTACTGGAGTTCAACACATTAGCTTTTACACCAAAACTTTACAAATTAAGATTGGACTTCATTCAGTATCTTTTTGACAGAATTACCTGGGGTAAGGAGATAAAATAACCATATCATCTCTTCAGATCTTTTGGAAATTTTTTTTAGTTTTACAGGCACATTTAGTAGATCATTTGTAAAGCAGGAGTCTACTTCAGTGTTTACTTCAGTGTTTACTCTGTGGATTTTGGAAGCATAGTACCATGTCTTAATAAGATGGTGCCCATATAGATGAGCATCCCCTTAGAGTGTGGGAACCAACAGACTGCATTCCTAATGTTGATTATGCCTGAGATTTGTCTTGCAATGTTATATTATTAAGTGAATTACATAATTCTCTTTGGAGCTTAGTCTCCCAACCCTTATTGTGATTGCAAAGTGGTTTACCAGGTATTTAATGAGGTGCTATGTTTGTGAAAAAATATGTAATTCAAAAACACTATTGAATACCAGATTACGCTGTGTAGTAGGAAGTCCTTTAGGATAATTTTACTTTAATTGATTCTCATTGTTGGAGTTCTTAAATCTTAGCAAGCATCACCAATATTAAATATTAAATTGGTCAAAAGTTTAAACTTTCTTTAAAGTTGGAGCAATTGTCTGTGTTTGAACAGATGAAGTAAAAATAATAAAGACAGACAGCTTTGAGTGACCACAAAGGAAAACTGTACCAGTTGCTAGTCAGCCTTGTTTTAGGAGCCACGATATTTTTTTCCTGTGTTAATAATCAAGATAATTAAATTAGAATGTGGCCATTTTGTTAAGCTTGAGACTGCAGTTCTGAATTTTTTGGTTAAAGGTTTTGGCTGCTGTAGAAATATTTTAAATATATTTTGAATTATAAGAACAAAAAAATTTTTGTATTTTTTTCCATTTAATTGGAATGATTTCCAAGTTTCTGCAAATAAGGTAATTGTAAATTTAAAGCATTAAGCATTTATTGGTGAATAATGTATATATTCCCATTCTGAGAAATATAAGTGGATCAAGTCAAAATAAATGAAGTTTCCTATATTGCCAGTGGTTTCACAGCCATTCTCTTGTATTTGTCAATTAAGTCAAATAAAAGTGATTAAGACTGTGTTTTCAAGTTATTCAAGGAACAGTTATCCTGTTTAAAGTGCACCTACCATGAGTTTGTTCATGTCTTTGTTTTTTCCCATAATAAAAGGGAAGGGGAGAGGGAGCAATTTATATGTATGAAAACTAACTTGTATTACCAATGAGGGGAAATATTGTTAGGCAAAGCATAATTTCATTATTACTAAGGATTGTAATTATCTCTTACACCCTTCTTTCTCATTATGATACTCATGTTAAAGTTAGGTGGGCAAGTAAAATTTTACAAATTGAGTGTTTTTACCCAATCTTTTCCAAGAGTAAAAGGCCACTGGAAGTTTTTTTAAAAGAATTATGTAGTAAAATCTTATAAAAAGGCAATTCACTATACCATTGTTCCGTACTATATGTGCATTATACTACAAATCTTTTCTCATTCACTTAACAAGAGCTTGAACCTTGATGTTATAGCAGGAACTTGAGTCTACTCTGGCACTTAACTTGTAACCTTGAGCAGATTATAATGAAAAAACTTAGGCATAGCAGGGATAATTACCTTATTAGAGTTTTTGAGACTGAAAGGGGAAAAAAACCTCCACAGCCACCTGCACGCCACAACCTCCTCTCTTCCTCATCTGTGCTGTGAACTTCTTTCGAGAGCAGGAACATCTTTAACACTGTCCATCATTGTAAGGAAGAAGAGGCAGATTTTAGAAGAAAGGCCATGTGAGGACTCAGAAGATGGCCACCTACAAGAGCACTCTCACCAGAAACCAACCCTGACAGCACCTCGATTTCAGACTTACAGCCTCCAGAACCGTGAACAGAGAATTTCAGACGAGATGGTGGAGTTGGAGGACCTTTAGCTCACCCTCACCTCCTGGGCACACCAAAATCACAACTAATTGCTGAAAAAACATCAGTAAAAACTAGAATCTCCCCCCAACCCCCCCCCAGAATTCTACATCCAGACATAAAGAAGAAATCATGAGACAGTAGGAGGGGTGCACTCACAGTATAATCAAATCCCATACCACCCAGTGGACAACCCACAAACTGGAGGATAATTATATCACAGAACTTCTCCTGCAGGAATGAGAGCTCTGAGCCCCACGCCAGGCTCCCCAGCCTAGGGATCAGTTATTGGGAGGAGGAACCTCTAGAGCACTTGCCTTTGAAGGCCTGTGGGGCTTGATTGCAGGAGCTCCACAGGACTGGGGGAAATAGGCACTCCACTCTTGGAGGGTGCACACAAGGTCCCACACTCACCAGGTCCCAGGGCAAAAGCCGTGACTCCGTAGGAACCTGGGCCAGACCTACCTGCTAGTCTTGGAGCATCTCCTGGGGAGGCAGGGGCAGCTGTGGCTCTTGGGGGGCATAAAAGCTGGTGGCAGATGTGGGGACCTGTGTAAACTCTGGACGGAGTCAGACATTTCGAGTCCTTGGCACCAAGACCCTGCCCCACCCAACAGCCTGTAAGCTCCAGTGCTGGGATGCCTCAGGCCAAACAACCAACAGGGTGGGAAACAGCCCCACCTATCAGCAGGGTTGCCTAAAGACTTCTGGACTCACAGCCACCTCTAGACACACCGCTTGACAGGGTTTAGCCCACCAGAGGGCCAAGACCCAGCTCCACTCACCAGTGGGGAGGCACCAGCCCTTCCCACCAGGAAGCCTGCACAAACCTCTCTACCATTCTCATCCACTAGGGAGCAGACACCAGAAGCAAGGAAACTACAGTCTTGCAGCCTGTAGGACTGAGTCCACAGCACAGATGAGAACCTACCCTGGGACCAACTAGCCCCTGGCCCTTGGATGGCAAGAGGAGAGTGTACTGCTGGGACACGTAGGACATCCCCTACAGGGGGCCACTTCTCCAAGATAGAGAAACATAACTAAGCTAGTACATACGTAAAAATACAAACAGAAATTTAAACAAAATGAGACAGCAAAGGAATATGTACCAGATGAAGGAACAAGATAAAACCTCTGAAGAACAACTGAGTGGAGATAGGCAATCTACCTGAGAAAGAGTTCAGAGTAATGATTGTAAAGATCCAGGAACTCAGGAAAAGAATGGAGGCACAGACCGAGAAGACACAAGAAATGTTTAACAAAGAGCTAGAAAAATCTAAAGAATAAACAGATGGACTAGAAGGAATCAATAGAATAAATGAGACAGAAGAACGGATAAGTGAGCTGGAAGGCAGAATGATGGAAATCACTGCCGTGGAACAGAATAACAATGAAAAGAGGACAGTCTAAGGGACCTCTGGGACAACATTAAATGCACCAATATTTGCATTATAGGGGTCCCAGAAGGAGAAGAGGGAAAGGGCCTGAGAAAATATTTGAAGAGATAATAGCTGAAAACTTCCCTAACACAGGAAAGGAAACAGTCACCCAGCACAGAGGGTGCCATAAAGGATACCCAAGGAGGAACATGCCGAGACACATAGTAACTGATAAAACTGAAAGACAAAAAAAAAAATATTAAAAGCAACAAAGGAAAAGCAACAAATAACACACAAGGGAATCATCATAAGACTATCAACTGATTTTTCAGTGGGAAGTCTGCAGGCCAGAAGGTACAATATATTTAAAGTGATGAAAGGGGAAAACCTACAACCAAGAATACCCAGCAATGCTCTTCTTCATATTTGACAGAGAAATAAAAAGCTTTACAGACAAGCAAAAGCTAAAAGAATTCAGCACCACCAAACCAGCTTTACAACAAATGCTAAAGGAACTTCTGTAAGTGGAAAAGAAAAGGCCACAACTAGAAACAAGAAAATTATGAAGTGGGAAAGCTCACCGGTAAAGGCAAAAATATAGTAAAGGTAGGAAATCACTCACACACAGATATAACATCAAAACCAGTAATCGTGAGAGAAGGAGAGTACAAGTGCAGGATACTGGCAATGCATTTGAAATTAAGAGATAAGCAGCTTAAAACAATCATGTACATATATATAAACTGCTATATCAAAACCTCATGGTAACCACCAAAGAAAAATCTATAATATACACATGAAAAAGAAATCCAAACACAACACTTAAGATAGTCATTAAATCACAAGAAGACAAAAGAGGAAAGGAAGAAAAAAGATCTACAAAAACAAGTCCAAAACAATTAACAAAATGGCAATAAGAATATACATATAGAAAATTACCTTAAATATAAATGGAGTAGATGCTCCAACCAAAAGACATAGACTGGCTGAATGGATGCAAACACAAGACCTGTATATATGCTGTCTACAAGAGACCCACTTCAGATCTAGAGACACATAGACTGAAAGTGAGGGGTTGGAAAAAGGTATTCCATGCAAATGGAAATCAAAAGAAAGCAGGAGTAGCAATAGTCATATCAGAAAAATAGACTTTAAAATAAAGACTGTTAAAAGAGACAACCAAGGACACTACATAATGATCAAGGGATGATTCCAAGAAGACACAACAATTGTAAATATATGTGCACCCAACACAGGAGCCCTTCAATATATGGGGCAAATGTTAACAAACATAAAAGGAGAAATCGACAGTAACACAATAATACAGGGGGAATTGAACACCCCACTTACCTAAATGGACAAATCATCCAGACAGAAAAGCAATAAGAAACACAGGCCTTAAATGATGCATTAGACCAGATGGACTTAACTGATATTTATAGAGCATTCCATCCAAAAACAGCAGAATACACATTCTTCTCAAGTGCACATGGAACATTCTCCAGGATGGATCACATGCTGGGCCACAAAGCAAGCCTCGGTAAGTTTAAGAAAATTGAAATCATAAGTATCTTTTCTGACCACAACACTATAAGATTAGAAATCAACTACAAGGAAAAACTTCAAAAAACAAATACATTGAGAAAAAAAAATGAAATATGTATATACTTCGTGTGATTGATGAAAAACAACAGAATTATAATTCTCATGATGAAAAGTTTTTCCAGGAATTCTGAAATTACTTCAAAACAACACTCAAGTATTTTCATATCACTAGGATAAGTATTGTTATCCTCATTCAAAATGAGATCACCAAGACCCACTGAGGATAAATAATTTCACCATAAGTCTCCTTAGCTCCTGAGCCACCTTGTGAACCCACATCTGTTTCAGTAGCCTATGGTCTTTTCCTGGCTTTCTCATCCAGGCTTCTATATCAGAGTCACCTGAGATTACCTGCTAAATTTGAATCTCTGGTGGTTGGGACTCATGTTTTGAAAAAAAGTGTTAACAGTTGATTCTAACGTTCATCTAATTCATCAATGGTTGAGAGATTATTCAGAACATCCTTTTTTCTTAAATGGGCTCACCTTTATCATTTATGTGTAAACTGTAAATACAATTCAGAGCTGTTAGTATTTTATCATAAATATATTAAATCAAACGGCTCACATTTAAATATTTATTAAGCAAACCATCTTTAGATTAATTTACATGATATTTGTGCATTGGAAATAAACTATTCATGTGTGACATAATTAATTCCTTCTCACTGAATTATTCCACCTGGCCTATGTTTTATTTACAGGTTGTTCAGATTGAATTATATTGATGCCAACATGGTTTTTAGATCAGCATAAGGTACCATAACAGATTCATATTTAGGTTTTCCATTTAGTAGAAATGGCAATAGATCATCTATAAATACAATTCTTGGTAGAGCTTATAAAAGCATAGGTGTGTACTCTTATCAAACAGTTAATATCAGGCATAACAAAGCAGTTCTTAAAATTTAAGCTGAGTATGTGGCCTCTTCAAGTGAGGGGACATGAGTCAGATTTAGAGAGAGCCACCTGTTGTAGTCTCTGTAAAGGAGAAGTGGGCCAGTACTGGAGTCCCTGTGCACAGCATGTATTTTTCCAGGTTCTTTACATAACTGGTTCTCAACATTAGGAATATCTGAAAGCTTTTAAAGGTACTGATGCCTCAGCACCACCCGAGACCAATTGAATCAGAATCTCCAGGGGTGAGTCCAACTGTTGAACAGGGGCTTGGCACACATTACCACTTAAAGTAGCAAGACAACATCTTGGGCTTCTCTGAAGTAAATACAAGTAGAGTTCAGAGTGTTACAAGGGTGATGTTGTGGGTGGAAGCTGTGCAGGCTTCTGTCCACTCTGAGCCATGGGATCAAAATGTAAATGATTCAGCTAAACGAATTCATGTAATAACCAGATGTCTAAACAGGTGATTAAGTAGAGAAAACTTAAGATAAACCCCCCTGCAATTTTCTTTTTTATGTTCCTTTGAAGCTTTAGAATGTGATAATAGTGTCTAGTTAATTTTTCAACAGTGAGGATGTGCTCATTCTCCTGAATCCACCCATGACCAGCCCATCATATTTGCAGAGGAGTAGACCAAGGATAAGGATGCAAGCACAGGACTGGGAAGGAACACTTTTCTGTATATACCTTAAGTAGCTCACATGCGTCAGAAACTCAGCCTTGGTTGGTCAAGGCTCATCTATGCCAGCTCTAAATAGCTAAGACTGAATCAGCAAGTGGGAATTAAAACCTGTAAACGAAATTAGCCAATCCTGTTTCCATTTCAAAGTATAAAACTTTTGGCGAGGAAAAAATATAATTTGAACATCCACTGCCAAATGTGCACAATTATTTCAGATTCGTTGGCTTGTCGCATTTCTAACAAGGGGGCAGAACTTCTGCTTAATGCTGGTCTGTGCTGTTGACACTTAAGGTTGGCAAGGCTTGTCCAGGAGTTGGTCATTCTGAGGAGCTGCTCTTCTCCAGATTTGGATAAAGTCTCAGTACCCCCAAAGTTCATGATCTCTGACTGTTGGACATTTAGGGTAATTCATCATTTTCAGGCAGAGTAAGTAAGGTTATTCCTTGTTTTACAAGTTTTTGCCATCTCAGCTTTGGGGAAATCCACCTATTTCTGAATGTAATTCACAAAATATGTCCGACAGTTGTGTTTTAGACATACATACTCAAAATAACTTCCCGGAGTCATTAAGACCTTTAGGAATGAAGAAGGGGTTTTCTTCCATTGTTTTCCCCAAAGCACAAACTTAAATACATTTCATTTTATGTTGACTTGGGGAAAAAAAATGCTTCTTGATGTAGGACTTACCAATAGCTCTATAATCCAAATAGAGTAAATAGCAAAAACTTTGGACCCATGGAAATTGGTACTGTTAAATATCGTCTGTGCTTAGTGATTCTAGCAGTTTTCTGAAACGAAGGGATATAGTACAGGTATATGATATATATTCATATATGTAATCCTGCATTTACATATAAATGTTAATTTTATAATTTCAAGGCTGGAAGGAACACAAAATTTTTCCTTTTTTAATTTCACGTAGGCTAGTTAAAAAATGCAAATAAAACAGTAGTTTCCATGTGAAATGTGCCAAGTTGAAGATATCAATAGTCCTGGGTATTCAGTGAATTGAGAGAATTTTATGTAAAGTACTGATTAGAGTTTCAAAACTATGTAAAATATCTATCAAACCCCTTCATTTTTCTCCTTGAAATCTATAAATTAGCTGTTTATTCCTTAGTTTTTTAGAAGATTCATAAATGTAAGAACGGACATTGATTTACAAGTTTATGTGGTTTGGTAAATATTTATCCCTAAACATTGTAATCAAATAGAACCTACAGCCAAATGTGTAGCCTCAATGCAGAGTTTGTTCTTCTCTTATGTGTTTCAGCTTGATCTGAAATTGGGACTTGATTTTGCAGCTCTTATTAGAACTGTTCCTCACAGGATCATGTCAACTTTCATGGAAATAGGGGAATGAAAGCAGAAGCAGTGCTGTGCTGCTCAAAGAAGCAGCAATGACATCCCCTCAGAAGAATCCTGAGTTTTTAAATTAGTAACTTCATTTACCAGTAGCAACTGTGGGCCAACTCGAAATTGCCACTGATGATTCATGTAAGCAATGGCGTCACTGCCAGATGAGCCAAGTAAAAGTTATATGCTTATTTAGCTTCCACAAAATAAGGAGAGCAAAATAAGTATTTTCATACGGACATAAAATTTCAGAAACCCCACATTTCAGACAGCCAGAAAAATAACAGTTCTTAGACCTCTACTAGGGAGGAACAATTTCAAAAACACTCCTCATTTCTTTCAAGGATTATAGGATAACAAGCAATGGCTTTTTAGCATTTGTGATGTGTGATAACTCAGTGGGGATGGGGTGTGGAGCCCTCATCCAGCTTTATATCTTACAGGTTTCCATCCTTTACAGGTGGGTGTCGGTGAATGTGGTGTGTTCCTTAGTCATAGAGCTGAAACCCTTGATAGCATTCATCAGGTCCTCTTCATCCGCATACTGAAAAAGACACCAATCATCACTGGTTAGGATGTTGCTGGCAATAGTCTTATGCAAAATGTATTAATATATCATTTGAGCGTTACATTGTACCATATCTTAACCTTTCAAGCCTCAGTTCCCTCATCTGTAAAGTGGGGACGTTTTATATGATTTCATTCAAAATTAAACAGAAGAGCCAGAATGCAAGCTGTTATGCTCCATTGTGTCTCACTCTCTTACTGTATTTTATATTTATTATATAGGGCTAGTAATATTGATTATAATGTTATAATGAACAGATAGTTTGCCGAGTATGGGCATCTTGAAAAGCTTTCACTGAATCACTTTGCATACTGCCTATTACCAGTATGGTCAAAAGTAAGCAAAATGGCAATATAGTATAATAGTGAAGAATGGGGGCAGTGTAATCAATGTTTCTAAGATCCCAATTCCACAAAAAAATTACTAGCTGTGTGTTCTTGGGTAAGGGCACACATTCATCTAAGCCCTCAATGTATTATGTTGAACTATATGAAACTGCCATTTTGCATGTCAAATATGAGCAATTAACAATTATTTATGTTTCAACCTAATATAATTATTCCTGATATTTAGAAACTTTAGATCCAAAATGGAATCATGGAATTCAATAGTTGTAACAACTTCAAACAGCCCCATGATTTTTAAATGCTTATTATTTATCATCATTCTAAGCAAACCAGAAGGACTGTAAATTTTAGTTTTTGTTGTGATTGGAACCTGGAGCCAGGAAACTTGCTTTATTCTTTGCCATTAGTTAAGAAAGGTTTCATGGAAGTCATCAACTTTTCAGTGAAGGAAAAGTGAGAAGTGGGAGAGAGAGAGATGAGTGAGAGTCCAAATGCAGAAGCAGACAGTTGAAAGAAATGGAGGTGACGACTTCTGGCTCAGAGGAGTAAGCAGAGGGGCTAAGTTCTTAGTTGGCCATCTATTTATTATCCAACTATTCCAAAGGAATGGTACTCCCTCAGACATGTAGGTAGTTGGCACAATGAAGTGTGATGGTTGCTAAAAACTCTAGGACTTTATTCATTTCAGCCACTAGGGGCTCAAAATAAATATTACATAATGACGACGTTAACTCTTTTGTACCCCCGGACTGAAATTATGAAAAACAAAGTTCATAAATTGTAATGCCCTTATTTATCATAATATTCTGAGTTTCTTGGAAAGAAACTATTGATCCTATTGAGAGACTCTTTTTCTCCTCTAACCATAAACCAGAAGGAAAACACACTTCCTTTTCTTTTTTTTCTTTTTTTTTTTCCCTTTAGTAAAACAGGTGCTTGTACTTTGTGCCTCTTTTAGGCCAGTTCCAACGTTTTCAGTCATGTTCTGCCCAAGATAATGAAGTAGAGCCTGTTTGTCTATTCACTTATGCATGAGTTTATTTTTTGAGCATCTGTTGTGTGCCAGAAGAACAAGACAAAATTTCTACCCTGATCATCAAGCAGGTAAACAAGTTGTTGCAAAATAATTGGGTAAATGGTCAGAGGGATGCACTGAGTGCCGTGCGGCCATCCTTCAATGAGGTACAGGAAACTCCATGCCATCTCTTTATCAATATACTTCTGGAATGTTTAGCAAAGGCTCTGGATGAGGAAATTGACTCACCAGTCCGCTATCATGGCCCATGATGGTTTCCCACAGCGAGTCGTCAATCAAGACCTTCTTGTCTTGAATGTCTATGAGCTGACTGACACTACGGTGGAGAGAGCCTTGGGAATAGGTCTGGCTGACTTGGCTCTGACTTGGGATGCGCAGTACAGACAGGCTCCGGTTGCTCCTAATACTCACAGGTGTCCCAGACCGGGGGATTTTGGTATCAGCTAAGCCCTGAAAAAAAAGTTACTGTTGGTGACTAAGGTCTAAAGAAAATAGTCTTGAAGTAGGATAGAAAATCATGTGTCACATGTCATCAATGAAGGGAGCGCTGTCCCCATCTCCTCCTATGGAACTTAGATCATCAATGAAGGGAGTGCTGTCCCCATCTCCTCCTATGGAACTTAGCTCATCTGGAATCCTGTGGCCCCTGGATTCTTGGTAAAGGTGAGATAATAAGCTGATGGCCACGTTAGATGGCCAGCATTCTTAGTGCCCCAAGAGTTCACATACTGGTGCTTTGGCTATTATCCCTGTGGACTAGGGCTGCTGCATCGCAAAGCAGTAGGGTGAGGGGTCGGGTTAGCAAGGTAGTCTCTTCATGGGTGTCAGCACAGAGCCTCCTTCTTGAGAACAGCCCTTCCCCAGAGCAAAATTAGCAGTGTTCTCTCATGGTCAGTCACTAAGTGAGCACAATTGTATTTCACTTTAAAATTCCTGGATTTATGTAGGGAACCTGACTCCTCCCTCCCTCTTTTCTCATTCCACATTGTTCCCCTTGTTATAGGATTCCAGCCTCCAAAATAAAGAGGACACACAAAGACATCAGAAAGACAAAGGCACTCTATGATTAGGATCTAGAATGTGCCATTAGGAAGTGTAGCTGCTCTAAACATCTGAGGGTTCTGGTTTAGCTGATTTAACCAATCAGTGAAGTGTTCTGCTTTTCACTGTGCCACCGACACACCATGCAAAGATCGTGCATTCATGCAGCACACAGAGGTACCTCAAAGTGCATGGTGTAACTTTTTAGGGTAACATTGCTTGACACATCAGATACATCAGCCACGGAGTCAAACTGAAAACAAAAGTGGGGTATCAGCGTTTGGAACGTTTTTAAACAAATTCTTTGGAGGGAGGAATCAAGATGGCAGAATAGAAGGACGTGGAGCTCACCTCCTCCCACAAATACATCAAAAATACATCTACATGTAGAATAATGCTCATGTAATACCTTACTGAACTAGGGCAATAGATATCAGACACCCAGAAGTGCAAGAAAGAACTCCACATAACTGCGTAGGGCAAAAGAAAAAAAGGAAATTGGGATGGACCTGCGCCCCTAGGAGGGAGCTGTGAAAGAGGAAACGTTCCTACATCCTAGGAAGCACCTTTACTGGTGGGGAGATCAGCTGGGACAGAAAGGGAGCTTCAGAGGCTCGGAAGAGAGTACAACAACTGGTTGGCAGCAGGCAGAACAGAGAGATGGGCACAGAGGATCGGTGCTACCTTGGGGCAATCCCCAGCCCAAGATGCATGCCTACTGGTATGTGCAGGGCTGGGTGCTGAAACTCAGGCTTCAGAGGACAGACCTGGGGAGAGGACTGGGGTTGGCAGCATGGAGACAGCCTGAAGGGGCTGGAGTGTGGTATGGGCCACAACTGGGGTGTACACAGAAGAAGCCTGGGCCTGCCATAGAGGCAAAGTGCCATTGCTAAAGGGCGTGTGAAGGGAGGGGTGAAGCCTGCCATAACAGCCTCTTTCTCCCTGCTGCCTCTACGAGTTCTGGCAGCAGGACAGTGGGTGCTCCCATGGCTCAGACAAGTCCAGCCTCAGCAGCTGTGGGCTTTGTGGTCAATGTGCTTGGAGGCGGGGCTGGGGTCTGGGATGCTTCCATAGCTCCCATGGCAGGTCCAGGTGTGTGACTACTGCGGTCCTGGTACCCAACTTCAATGGATCGGCACCTAAGGATCTGTGCTGGTGGCTTTGTGAACACAGTGCCTGAGGGACAACAGGGAGAACTGCCTGAATTCCCACAGTGGAGGTGGTGCCGAGGGCAGTGCCAACCACAGTGTACTTTACGAGCCTGCACAGGTGACACCACAGAGCACACTCCCTGGTAGATAGCTCCCGCAAAGAAAGACTCAGTGGCCCCTCTCCCAGCGGGAGCACTCCACTCCCGTCTACCTCACACTGCAGCTCAGAAACCATTCTGAGGGCTTCTACTCCAACAACTCAGGAGCAGACTCTGCCCCTGACAGGGCAGTGACAACCACAGAGCAAAGAGGAGGCCTGCTAAATATCTAAAGGTGCAAGAGAAAAACAAAGAGTTAATTACAAGCAAACCTCCATAAGGCTATCAGCTGCTTCCTCTACAGAAATGTTGCAGACCAGAAGGGAGTGGCAAGATATATTCAGTCCTGAAAGGGAAAAATACGTAACCTAGGATACTCTAGCCTGCAAGCTTATCATTTGGAGTAGAAGTAGAGATAAAGAATTTCTCAAACAAGCAAAAACTAAAAAAATACAGCAATACTAAGCCTATTCTAAAGGAAATATCAAAACGTCTTCTCTAAATAGAAAAGAAGAATCTATAGGAAACAGAAAATCTGTTTGAAACTAAATCACTTAAATAAGCCAGTACACATATTAAAAGAAAAAATTTCTGTGAAAGCAATGATAACCAAAAGGATGAAAAAAGGATGAACATGAAGGTGTAAAAGAAGGCATCAAAATCATAAAATGTGGGAGAGGAGAGTATGAAAATGAAGATTTTTTTTTCCAGAATGTGTTTGAGACTATATGACTACCAGTCTAAAATCAGTATAGGAAGAGGCTAATATACTTGAAAAACAAGGTAACTAGAAATAAAAAACATACAATTAATTCACAAAAACCAAAAAGAACACAAGAATAATACAAAAGAAAATCATCAAACCACAAAAGGAAAAACAAAAGAAAAAGAAAGAGACAAAGAGAAATACAATATCAATGGGAAAACAAGGTTTAAAATGGCAATAAAATATCAATAATTATCTTAAATGTCAATGGAAAAAATGCTCCAATCAAAAGACATAGAGTAGCAGACTGGATATAAAACAAGAGCCTACAATATGCTGCCTACAAGAGACCCACTTTTGGGCAAAGGACACACACAGGTGGAAAGTGAAGGAATGCAAAAAGATATTTCACGCAAACAGAAATGACAAGAAAGTGGGGGTCGCAATACTCATATCAGACAAAATAGACATTAAAACAAAGTCTAAAAAGAAAGATAAAGAAGGACACTGTATAATGGTAAAGGGATCAATATAAGAGGATATTACACTTGTCAACATATATGCACCCAGTATAGGAGGACCCAAATACATAAAACAAATACTAAGAGACATAAAGAGAGAAACTGATGGGAATACAATAATAGTAGGAGACTTTTAACACCTCACTCACATCAATGGAAAGATTTTTAGACAGAAAATCAATAAGGCAACGGAGCTCTGAAATGATACAATAGAACAGTTAGACTTAATTGATATTTTCAGGACATTACATCTTAAAAAAGTAGAATACACATTCTTTTCAAGTGCACATGGAACACTGCCTAGGATTGACCACATACAAGGGCACAAAACGGTCAACAAATTTAAGAGTATAGAAATTATTTCAAGCATCTTTTCTGACCACAATGGCATGAAACTAGAAATCAACCACAGAAAAAGAAATGAGGAAAGAAGAAAAACAATTACATGAAGACTGAACAACATGCTATTAAAAAGCCAATGGGCCAACAATGAAAACAAAGAAAAAATTCAAAAATACCTTGAGGCAAATGACAATGAAAACACAACCATGCAAAATCTATGGGATGCATCAAAAGAAGTTCTCAGAGAGAAGTTCATAGTGATACAGGCCTTCCTCATAAAACAAGAAAAGTTGAAAAAAGCCTAACCCATCACCTAAAAGAATTAGAAAAGAAAAAAAGAATAAACAAAACCTAAAGTCAGCAGAAAGAAGGAAGCAATAAAGATCAGCGAGGAAATAAATAAAATAGAGATTTAAAAAAGAACAATAGAAAAAAATCAATAAAACCAAGAGCTGGTTCTTTGAAAGGGTGAACATAATTGACAAACCTCTGGCTAGGCTCACCAAGAAGAAAAGAGAGAAGACTCAAATAAAATAAGAAAGGAAAGAGGAGAAAGCACAACTGATACTGCAGAGATACAAAAAACCATAAGAGAATACTATGAACAAGTATATGCCAACAAATTTGGCAACCTAGTAGAAATGGACAAGTTTCTAGAAACATACAGTCCACCAAAAATGAATGAAGAAGAAATAGATAACTTGAAAAGACCAGTCACTAGAAATGAAATAGAATTTGTAATAAAAATACTCCCTACAAACAAAAGTCCAGGACCAGATGGCTTCACAGGCAAATTCTACCAAACATACAAAGAACTTACACCAATCCTTCTCAAACTTTTCCAAAAGACTGCAGAGGAGGGAACACTCCCAAAGACATTCCATGAAGTCACCATCACCCTGATACCAAAATGAGATAAAGACACCACCAAAAAAGAAAATTACAAGCCAATATCTTTGATGAATATAGATGCAAAAATTCTCAACAAAATATTAGCAAACCAAATAGAACAATACATAAAAAAGATCATACACCACAACCAACTTGGATTCATCCCAGGGTCACAATGATGGTTTGACATATGTAAATCAATCAATGTAATGCACCACATCAAAAAATAAGACAAACACCACATGATCATCTCAGTAGATGCAGAAAAAGCATTTGATAAAATTCACCATTGATTCATGATAAGAACCCTTACAAAAGTGGATAGAGAGGGAACATATCTCAACATAATAAAAGCTATTTATGACAAACCCATAGCCAATATAATACTCAATGGTGAAAAGCTGAAAGCGTTCCTGCTAAAATCTGGAACAAGACAAGGATGCCCATGGTCACCACTTCTATTCAGCATAGTATTGGAAGTCCTAGCCACAACAATTAGACAAGAAAAAGAAATAAAATGTGTTCAGATTGGTAGGGAAGAGGTAAAATTGTCATTATATGCAGATGACATAATACTACATAGAGAAAACCCTACAGACTCCACACAAAAACTACTGGAACTGATAAATTCAGCAAAGTAGCAGGATACAAGATTAACATACAGAAATCGGTTGCACTTCTTTATACAAACAATGAAATATCAGAACGGAAATGTAGACAAACAATACCCTTTAAAGTTGCATCAAAAAATAAAATAAAATACTTAGGAATAAAACTCACCAAGAAGGTGAAAATACTTATATGCTGAGAACTACAAAACATCAATAAAGGAAACTGAAGATGATAAAAAGAAATGGAAAGATATCCCATGCTCTTGGCTTGGAAGAATTAATAGTGTTAAAATGGCCACACTATCCAAAGCAATCTATAGATTTAATGTGACCCCTATCAAATTATCCATGACATTTTTCACAGAACTAGAACAAATTACACTAAAATTTATATGGAACCTAAAAAGACCCAGAATTGCCAAAGCAATTCTCAGGAAAAAGAACAAAGCAGGAGGCATAACCCTCCAAGACTTCAGACAATATTGCAAAGCTACAGTTATCAAAACAGTGTGGTATTGGCAGAAAAAAGACACATGGATCAATGGAATAGAAGAGCTCCAAAATAAACTCACACACCTATGGACAATTAATTATCAACAAACAAGGAAAGAACATACAATGGGGAAAAGAAAGTCTCTTCAGTAAGTGGTGTTGGGAGAGTTGGACAGCCACATGCAAATCAATGAAGTTAGAACATACCTTCACACCATGCACAAAAATAAACTCAAAATGACTTAAAGACAAATATAAGACATGACATCATAAAACTCTTAGAAAAGAACATAGGCAAAACAGTCTCTGATATAAATCATACCATTTTTGTAGGTCAGTCTCCCAAGGCAATAAAAGTAAAAACAAAAATAAACAAGTGGGACGTAATCAAACTTATCAGCTTTTGACAGCAAAGGAAACCATAAACCAAATGAAGAGAACCTACAGACTGCAAGAAAATATTTGCAAATGATGTGACCAATAAAGGGCTTAATTTTCAAAATATACAAACAGCTCATACAACTCAATAACAACAAAACAAACAAACAACACAATTAAAAAATGGGCAAAATACCTAAATATACATTTCTCCAAAGAAGACATACAGATGGTCAATAGGCACATGAAAAGATGCTCATCATTGCTAATAATTAGAGAAATCAAATCAAAACTACAACGAGGTACCACCTCACACCAATCAGAATGGGCATCATTAAAAATTCTACAAATAACAAACGCTGGAGGGGTTTGTGGAGAAAAGGGAACCCTCCTACACTGTTGGTGGGAATGTCAATTGGTGCAGCCAATACGGAAAACAGTATGGAGGTTCCTCAAAAAACTAAAAATAGAGTTGCTATATGATCCAGCAATCTCACTCCTGGACATATATCCAGACAAAATTATAATTCAAAAAGATACATGCACCGCTATGTTCATAGCAGCACTATTCACAATAACCAAGACATGGAAACAACCTAAACATCCACCAACAGATTGACAGATTTATGGATAAGGGAGATGTGGTGTATTTATACAATGGAATATTACTGAGCCATAGAAAAGAGTGAAATAGATGCCTGGGTGGAGGACAAGATGGCAGAGTAGAAGGACCTGAGTTCACTTCTTCTCAAGAAAACACCAAAATCACAACTAACTGCTGAACAACCATCGACAAAGAAGACTGGAACCTAACAAAAGAGATATTCTACATACAAAGACAAAGAAGAAGACACAATGAGATGGTAGGAGGGGTGCATTCATGATACAATCAAATCCCATACCTGCCAGGTGGGCAACACACAACTGGAAAATAATTATATCACAGAGGGTCTCCTACAGGAGTGAGAGTTCTGAGCCTATGTCATGCTGCCCAGTCTGGGGGTTTGGCCTCAGGAGGAGCAGCCCCCAGAGCACTTGATTTTGAAGGCCAATGGGACTTGATCGCAGGAACTCCATAGGACTGGAGAAAACATAAGCTCCACTCTTGGAGGGCACACACAAGGTCTTGTGCACCCTGGGACCCAGGGAAAAAGCAGTGACTTCATAGAAGCCTGGGTCAGACCTACCTGTTGGTCTGGGAGGGTCTCCTGGAGAGGTAGGGGGGTAACTGTGTCTCACTGCAGGGACAAGGATACTGGTGTCAAGGTACTGGGGAGCACTTATTGGTATGAGCTGTCTGCAGGTCTCCATTTTGATGCCAAGAACTGGCCACACCCAACAGCCTGCATGTTCCAGTGCTGGGTCGCCTCAGGCCAAACAACCAACAGGGCAGGAACACAGCCTCACCCATCAGCAGACAAGCTGTTTAAAGTCTTCCTCAGTCCACAGCCACCTCTAAACACACCTGTTGATATGGCCCTGCCCAACAGAGGGACAAGACCCAGCTCCAACCACCAGTAGACTGGCACCAGTCTCTCCCACCAGGAAGCCTGCCCAAGCCTCTTAGACCTGCCTCACTCACCAGGGGACAGACACCAGAAGCAAGAGAAACTACAATCCTGCAGCTTGTGGGACTGCAAACACAGAAAGTTAGACAAAATAAGATGGCAGAGGAATATGTTCCAGACGAAGGAACAAAATAAAACCCCAGAAGAACAACTAAGTGAAGTGGAGCTAGTCAATCTATCCAAAAAAAGACTTCAGAGTAATGACAGTAAAGATGATCCAAGATCTCAGAAAAAAATGGAGGAACAGACTGAGAAGTTACAAGAAATGCTTAACAAAGAACTAGAAGATCTAAAGAACAAAGTTGAACATACAATAACTAAAATGAAAAATACACCTGAAAGAATCAATAGCAGAATGAATGAGGCAGAAGATTGGATACATGAGCTCAAAGGCAGAATAGTGGAAATCACTGCTGTAGAACAGAATAAAGAAAAACGAATGAAAAGATATGAGGACAGTTTAAGAGACTTCCTGGTGGTGCAGTGGTTAAGCATCTGCCTGCCAATGCAGGGGACACAGGTTAAAGCCCTGGTCCCAGAAGATCCCACATGTGGCGAACCAACTAAGCCCGTGCACCACAACTACTGAGCCTGCACTCTACAGCCCGCAAGCCACAACTACTGAGCCCACGTGCCACAACTCCTGAAGCCCGCACACATAGAGACCATGCTCTACAACAATAGAAGACACTGAAATGAGCAGCCCATGCACCGCAACGACGAGTAGTCCCTGCTCACCGCAACTAGAGAAAGCCCACTTGCAGCACCGAAGACCCAACACAGCAGGGAGGAGCTTCAAGGTGGCAGAAGCATAAGACGTGGAAATCAACTTCCTCCCCACAAATACAACAGAAATACATCTACATGTGGAACAACTCCTACATAACACATACTGAACACTGGCAGAAGACCTGAGACCTCCCAAAAGGCAAGAAACTCCCCACGTACCTGGGTAGGGCAAAAGAAAAAAGAATAAACAGAGATAAAAAAGAATAAACAGAGACTGGTGCAGGGATGGGACCTGCACCAGTGGAAGGGAGCTGTGAAGGAGGAAGGGTTTCCACACACTAAAAGCCCGTTCGTGGGCAGAGACTGCAGGTGGCAGAGGGGGGAGCTTTGGAGCCACGGAGGAGAGCGCAGCAACAGGGGTGCAGAGGGCAAAGCGGGGAGACTCCTGCACAGAGGATCAATGCGACCAGCACTCATCAGCCTGAGAGGCTTGTCTGCTCACCCGCTGGGGCGGGAGGGGGCTGGGAGCTGAGACTTGCGCTTAGGAGGTCGGGTCCCAGGGAGAGGACTGGGGTTGGCTACATGAACACAGCCTGAAGGGGGCTAGTGCGCCACAGCTAGCTGGGAGGGAGTCGGGGAAAAAGTCTGGAGCTGCCGAAGAGGCAAGAGACTTTTTCTTGCCTCTTTGTTTCCTGGTATGCAAGGAGAGGGGATTAAGAGCGCTGCTTAAAGGGGCTCCAGAGACGGGCGCAAGCTGTGGGCTATCAGTGCGGACACCAGAGACAGACGTGACACGCCAAGCCGGCTGCTGCCACCACCAAGAAGCTTGTGTGCAAGCACAGGTCACTATCCATACCTCCCCTCCTGGGAGCCTGTGCAGCCCGCCACTGCCAGGGTCCTGGGATCCAGGGACAACTTTCTGGGAGAACGCACGGCACGCCTCAGGCCGGTGCAATGACACACTGGCCTCTGCCGCCACAGGCTCGCCCCTCATCTGTACCCCTCCCTCCTCCCAGCCTGAGTGAGCCAGAGCCTCTGAACCAACTGATCCTTTAATCCCGTCCTCTCTGAGTGAAGAACTGATGCCCTCAGGTGACCTACATGCAGAGGCAGGACCAAATAGAAAGCTGAACTCTGGGAGCTGTGCAAAAAAAAGAGAAAGAGAAATTTCTCCCAGCAGCCTCAGGAGCAGCAGATTAAATCTCCACAATTAACTTGATGTACCCTGCATCTGTGGAATATCTGAATAGACAAGAAATCAACCCAAATTGAGGATGTGGTCTTTGGGAGCAACAAAACATATTTTTTCCCTTTTTCTCTTTTTGTGAGTGTGTATGCTTCTATGTGTGATTTTGTGTGTATAGCTTTGCTTTTACCATCTGTCGTAGAGTTCTGTCTGTCCATTTATTTATTATTTTTATTACTTAAAAACATTTTTTCTTAATAATTATTTATTTTGTATTTTAATAACATTTTTATTTTATTTTATTCTTTCTTTCTCTCTTTCTTATTTTTTCTCCCTTTTATTCTGAGCTGTGTGGATGACAGGCTCTCGGTGCTCCAGCCAAGCGTCAGGGCTGTGCCTCTGAGGTGGGAGAGCCAAGTGCAGGACACTGGTCCACAAGAGACCTCCCAGCTCCACGTAATATCAAAGAGCGAAAATCTCCCAGAGATCTCCATCTCAACACCAAGACCCAGCTCCACTCAACAACCAGCAAGCTACAGTGCTGGACACCCTATGCCAAACAACTAGCAAGACAGGAATACAGCCCCACCCATTAGCACAGAGGCTGCCTAAAATCATAATAAGGCCACAGACAGCCCAAAACACACCACCAGACGTGGACCTGCTGACCAGAAAGACAAGATCCAGCCTCATCCACCAGAACACAGGAACTGGTCCCCTCCACAACCCACTGAACCAAACTTAGCCACTGGGGACAGACACCAAAAATAATGGAAACAACAAACCCGCAGCCTGCAAAAAGGAGACCCCAAACACAGCAAGTTAAGCAAAATCAGAAGACAGAAAAACACACTGCAGATGAAGGAGCAAGGTAAAAACCCACCAGAGTTAACAAATGAAGAGGAAATAGGCAGCCTACCTGAAAAAGAATAAAGAATAATGATAGTAAAGATGATCGAAAATCTTGGAAATAGAATGGAGAAAATACAAGAAACGTTTAACAAGGAACTAGAAGAAGTAAAGAGCAAACAAACAGAGATTAACAACACAATAAATGAAATTAAAAATTCTCTAGAAGGGATCAATAGCAGAATAACTGAGGTGGAAGAATGGATAAGTGACCTGGAAGATAAAACAGTGGAAATAACTACTGCAGAGCAGAATAAAGAAAAAAAGAATGAAAAGAATTGAGGACAGTCTCAGAGACCTCTGGGACACCATGAAATGCACCAACATTCAAATTATCGGGGTTCCAGAAGAAGAACAGAAAAAGAAAGGGACTGAGAAAATATTTGAAGAGATTATAGTTGAAAACTTCCCTAATACGGGAAAGGAAATAGTTAATCAAGTCTAGGAAGCACAGAGAGTCCCATACAGGATAAATCAAAGGAGAAACACGCCAAGACACATATTAATCAAACTTTCAAAAATTAAATACAAAAAAATATTAAAAGCAGCAATGGAAAAACAACAAATAACACACAAGGGAATCCCCATAAGGTTAACAGCTGATCATTCAGCAGAAACTCTGCAAGCCAGAAGGGAGTGGCAGGACATATTTAAAGTGATGAAGGAGAAAAACCTACAACCAAGATTACTCTACCCAGCAAGGATCTCATTCAGATTTGATGGAGAAATTAAAACCTTTACAGACAAGCAAAAGCTGAGAGAGTTCAGCACCACCAAACCAGCTTTACAACAAATGCTAAAGGAACTTCTCTAGACAAGGAACACAAGAGAAGGAAAAGACCTATAATAACGAACCCAAAACAATATAGAAAATGGGAATAGGAACATACATATCGATAATTACCTTAAATGTAAATGGACTAAATGCTCCCACCAAAAGACACAGATTGGCTGAATGGATACAAAAACAAGATCCTTATATATGCTGTCTACAAGAGACCCACTTCAGACCTAGAGACACATACAGACTGAAAGTAAGGGGATGGAAAAAGATATTCCATGCAAATGGAAACCAAAAGAAAGCTGGAGTAGCAATTCTCATATCAGACAAAATAGACTTTAAAACAAAGACTATTACAAGAGACAAAGAAGGACACTACATAATGATCAAGGGATCAATCCAAGAAGAAGATATAAGAATTGTAAACATTTATGCACCCAACATAGGAGCACCTCAATACATAAGGCAAATACTAACAGCCATAAAAGGGGAAACTGACAGTAACACAATCATAGTAGGGGACTTTAACACCTCACTTTCACCAACGGACAGATCATCCAAAATGAAAATAAATAAGGAAACACAAGCTTTAAATGACACATTAAACAAGATGGACTTAATTGATATTTATAGGACATTCTGTCTAAAAACAACAGAATACACATTCTTCTCAAGTGCTTATGGAACATTCTCTAGGATAGATCATATCTTGGGTCACAAATCAAACCTTGGTAAATTTAAGAAAATTGAAAGCATATCAAGTATATTTTCTGACCACAATGCTCTGAGGCTAGATATCAATTACAAGAAAAAATCTGTAAGAAATACAAACACATGGAGGCTAACCAACACATTAATTAATAACCAAGAGACCACTGAAGAAATCAAAGAGGAAATCAAAAAATACCTAGAAACAAACGACACTGAAAACACAACGACCCAAAACCTATGAGATGCAGCAAAAGCAGTTCTAAGAGGGAAGTTTATAGCTATACAAGCCTATCTTAAGAAACATCTCAAATAAACAACCTAACTTTACACCTAAAGCAATTAGAGAAAGAAGAACAAAGAAAACCTAAAGTTAGAGGAAGGAAAGAAATCATAAAGGTCAGATTAGAAATAAATGAAAAAGAAATGAAGGAAACAATAGCAAAGATCAGTAAAACTAAAAGCTCATTCTTTGAGAAGATAAACAAAATTGATAAACCACTAACCAGACTCATCAAGAAAAAAAGGGATAAGGCTCAAATCAATAGAATTAGAAATAAAAAAGGAGCAGTAATAACTGACACTGCAGAAATACAAAGGATCAAGAGAGATTACTACAAGCTACTATATGCCAATAAAATGGACAACGTGGAAGAAATGGACAAATTCTTAGAAAGGCACAACGTTCCAAGACTGAAACAGGAAAAATAGAAAATATGATGAGACCAATCACAAGCACTGAGACTGAAAGTGTGATTAAATATCTTCCAACAAACAGAAGCCCCAGACCAGATGGCTTCACAGGTGAATTCTATCAAACATTTAGAGAAGAGCTAACACCTATCCTTCTCAAACCCTTCCAAAATATAGCAGAGGGAGGAACACTCCCAAACTCACTATATGAGGCCACCATCATTCTGATACCAAAACCAGAAAAAGATATAGAAAAAAAGAAAATTATAGACCAATATCACTGATGAACATAGATGCAAAAATCCTCAACAAAATACTAGCAAACAGAATCCAACAGCACATTAAAAGGATCATACGCTATGCTCAAGTGGGGTTTATCCCAGGAATGCAAGGATTCTTCAATATACGCAAATCAATCAACGTGATACACCATATTAACAAACTGAAGGAGAAAAACCATATGATCATCTCAATAGATGCAGAGAAAGCTTTCGACAAAATTCAACACCCATTTATGATAAAAACCCTGCAGAAAGTAGGCATAGAGGGAACTTTCCTCAACATAATAAAGGCCACATATGACAAGCCCACAGCCAACATTGTCCTCAACGTTGAAAAACTGAAACCATTTCCACTAAGATCAGGAACAAGACAAGGTTGCCCACTCTCACCACTGTTATTCAACATAGTGTTGGAAGTTTTAGCCACAGCAATCAGAGAAGAAAAAGAAATAAAAGGAATCCAAATCGGAAAAGAAGTAAAACTGTCACTGTATGCAGATGACATGATACTATACATAGAGAATCCTAAAGATGCTACCAGAAAACTACTAGAGCTAATCAATGAATTTGGTAAAGTAGCAGGGTACAAAATTGATGCACAGAAAACACTCTCATTCCTATACACTAATGATGAAAAATCTGAAAGTGAAATTAAGAAAACGCTCCCGGGCTTCCCTGTGTGGCGCAGTGGTTGACAGTCTGCCTGCCGATGCAGGGGACACGGGTTCGTGCCCCAGTCCGGGAAGATCCCACATGCCGCGGAGCGGCTGGGCCCGTGAGCCATGGCCACTGAGCCTGCACGTCCGGAGCCTGTGCTCCACAACAGGAGAGGCCACAACAGTGAGAGGCCCACGTACTGGAAAAAAAGAAAACGCTCCCATTTACCATTGCAAGAAGAATAAGATATCTAGGAATAAACCTACCTAAGGACACAAAAGACCTGTATGCAGAAAATTATAAGACACTGATGAAAGAAATTAAAGATGATACAAACAGATGGAGAGATATACCATGTTCTTGGATTGGAAGAATCAACATTGGGAAAATGACTCTACTACCCAAAGCAATCTACAGATTCAATGCAATCCCTATCAAGCTACCACTGGCAATTTTCACAGAACTAGAACAAAAAAATCTCACAATTTGTATGGAAACACATAAGACCCCGAATAGCCAAAGCAACCCTGAGAAAGAAAAACGGTGCTGGAGGTATCAGGTTCCCTGACTTCAGACTATATTACAAAGCTACAGTAATCAAGACAGTATGGTACAAAAACAGAAATACATATCAGTGGAACAGGATAGAAAGCCCAGAGATAAACCCATGCACATATGGTCACCTTACCTTTGATAAAGGAGGCAAGAACATACAGTGGAGAAAAGACAGCCTCTTCAATAAGTGGTGCTGGGAAAAGTGGACAGCTACATGTAAAAGAATGAAATTAGAACACTCCCTACCATCATACACAAAAATAAACTCAAAATGGATTAAAGACCTAAATGTAAGGCCTGACACTATCAAACTCTTAGAGGAAAACATAGGCAGAACACTCTATGACACAAATCACAGCAAGATCCTTTTGTACCCATCTCCTAGAGAAATGGAAATAAAAACAAAAATAAACAAATGGGATCTAATGAAACTTAAAAGCTTTTGCACAGCAAAAAAAACCAAACAAACAAACAAACAAAAGACAACCCTCAGAATGGGAGAAAATATTTGCAAATGAAGCAACTGACAAAGGATTAATCTCCAAAACATACAAGCAACTCATGAAGCTCAATATCAAAAAAACAAACAACCCAATCCAAAAATTGGCAGAAGACATAGAGATTTCTCCAAAGAAGATATACAGATTGCCAACAAATACATGAAAGAATGCTCAACATCATTAATAATTAGAGAAATGCAAATCAAAACTACAATGAGGTATCACCTCACACCAGTTAGAATGGCCATCATCAAAAACCTACAAACAGTAAATGCTGGAGAGGGTGTGGAGAAAAGGAAACCCTCTTGCACTGTTGGTGGGAATGTAAATAGATACAGCCACTATGGAGAACAGTATGGAAGTTCCTTAAAAAACTGCAAATAGAACTACCATACGACCCAGCAATCCCACTACTGAGCATATACCCTGGGAAAACCATAATTCAAAAAGAGTCATGGACCAAAATGTTCATTGCAGCTCTATTTACAATAGCCAGGACATGGAAGCATCCTAAGTGTCCATCAACAGATGAATGGATAAAGCAGATGTGGCACATATGTACAATGGAATATTACTCAGCCATAAAAAGGAACCAAACTGAGTTATTTGTAGAGAGGTGGATGGACCTAGAGTCTGTCATACATAGTGAAGTAAGTCAGAAAGAGAAAAACAAATACCGTATGCTAACACATATATATGTAATTGAAAAAAAAAAAAGAAAACAAAATGCTCAGAACAACCTAGGGGCAAGATGGGAATAAAGATGCAGCCCTACTGGAGAATGGAGTTGAGGATACAGGGAGGGGGATGGTTAAGCTGGGACAAAGTGAGACAGTGGCATGGACATATATACACTACGAAACATAAAATAGATAGCTAATGGGAAGCAGCCGCATAGTACAGGGAGATCATCTAGGTGCTTTGTGGCCACCTACTGGGGTGGGATAGGGAGGGTGGGAGGGAGGGAGATGCAAGAGGGAAGAGATATGGGAACATATGTATATGTATAACTGATTCACTTTGTTATAAAGCAGAAACTAACACACTACTGGAAAGCAATTATACTCCAATAAAGATGTGAAAAATTTTTTTAAAGTTTATATAAATAAAAAGGGGAAAAGTGCAGTCTTAAAAAAAAGACCCAACACTGCCAAAAATAAATTACTTTAAAAAAAAAAGAAATGAGGACAGTTTACGGTATCTCTTAAACATTAAATGCAACAACATCTGGTTTGAAACAAATGCTAAAGGAACGTTTCTAGATGGAAAAGAAAAGACCACAACTAGAAACAAGAAAATCATGAAATGGGAAAGCTCACTGGTAAATGTAAACATATAGTAAAGGTAGGAAATCACTCACACATAAATATGCTGTCAAAACCAGCAATCATGAGAAGAGGAGAGTACAAATGCAGGATATTGGAAATGCATTTGAAATTAAGAGACTAGCAACTTAAAACAGTCTTGTATATACATAGACTGCTATATCAAAACCTCATGGTAATTGCAAATCAAAAATCTACAATAGATATACCCTCAAAAAAAAAAAAAGGAATCCAAACACAACACTAAAGATAGTCACTGAATCACTAAAGAAGAGAACAAAAGAGGAAGGGGAGCAAAAAGACCAACAAAAACAACTCCAAAATAATCAACAAAATGGCAATAAATACATAATGGTAATTACCATAAAAAGAAGTGGTTTAAATGCTCCAACCAAAAGACATAGACTGCCTGAATGGATACAAAAAGAAAACCCATATATGTGCTTTCTACAAGAGAACCACTTCAGATCTAGGGAAACACAGACTGAAAGTGAGGGGATGGAAAAAGTTATTCCATGTACATGGAAATCAAAGGAAATTTGGGGTAGCAATACTCATATCAGACAAAATAGACTTTAAAATAAAGACGGTTATAAGAGACAAAAAAATTACACTGCAGAATCATCACAGGATCAATCCAAGAAGAAGATATAACAATTTTAAGTATATATTCACCCAATATATGAGCATCTCGATATATAAGGCAAATGCTAATAGCCATAAAAGCAGAAATTGACAGTTGCACAATAATACTGGGGGACTTTAACACTCCACTTACATCAATGGACAGATCATGCAGATAGAAAATCAATAAGAAAACACAGGCCTCTAATGTTATGTTAGACCAGATAGACTTAATTGAAATTTATAGGGCATTCCATCAGAAAGCAGCAGAATATACATTATTTTCAAGTGCTCATGGAACATTCTCCAGGATAGATCACAAGCTGGGCCACAAAGCAAGCCTTGGTATATTTAAGAAAACTGAAATCATATCAAGTATCTTTTCTGACCACAACACTATCACGTTAGAAATCAACTACAAGAAAAAACCTGTAAAACACAGAAACACATGGAGGCTAAACAATATTCTACTAAACAACCAATGGATCATTGAAGAAATCAAGAAGGAAATAAAAAAATACCTAGAGATAAATGAAAATGAGAATGCGATGATCCAGAACCTCTGGGATTCAGCAAAAGCAGTTTTATTAGGGAATATTATAGCAATACATTCTTACCTCAAGAAACAAGAAAAATCCTCAATAAACAACCTAACCATACAACTAAAGCAACTAGAGAAAGAAAAATAAACAAAACCCAAAATTAGTAGAAGGAAAGAAATCATAAAGATCAGAGCAGAAGTAAATGAAATAGAGAAGAAGAAAACAATAGAAAAGATCAATGAAACTAAAAGCTGGTTCTTTGAAAGGATAAACAAAATTGATAAAACTTATCCAGACTCAATTAAGAACAAAAGGGAGCAGGCTCAAATCAAGAAAGTTAGAAATGAAAAAGGAGAAGTTACAACTGACACCACAGAAATACAAATGATCATAAGAGACTACTACAAACAACTCTATGCCAATAAAATGGACAACCTAGAAGAAATGGACAAATTCTTAGAAAGGTGCAATCTCCCAAAACTGAACTAGGAAGAAATATAAAATATGAACAGACCAATCACAAGCACTGAAATTGAAACAATGATTAAAATATTCCCAAGAAACAAAAGTCCAGGACCAGATGGCTTCACAGGCGAATTCTATCAAACATTTAGACAAGAGTTAACACCTATCCTTCTGAAACTCTTCCAAAATACTGCAGAGGTAGGAATACTCCCAAACTCATTTTATGAGGCCACCATCACCCTGATACCAAAATCAGACAAAGATATCACAAAAAAAGAAAATTACAGGACTATGTCACTGATGAACACAGACACAAAAATCCTCAACAAAATATTAGCAAACTCAATCCAACAATACATTAGATGGATCATACACCAGGATCAAGTGGGATTTATTCCAGGGATGCAAGGATTTTTCAATACCACAAGTCAACCACTGTGATACACCACATTAACAAATTGAAGAATAAAACCACATGATCATCTCAATAGATGCAGAAAAAGCTTTTGACAAAGTTCAACACCAATTTATGATAAAAATTCTCCAGAAACTGGGAATAGAGGGAACATACCTCAATATAATAAAGGCCATATATGAAAAACCCACAGCTAACATCATTCTTAGGTGAGAAGCTGAAAGCATTCCCTCTAAGGTCAGGAACAAGACAAGGATGTCTACTCTCACTACTTTTATTCAACATAGTTTGAATAGTCCTAGCTTTGGAAGTTTTGGAAGTCCTAGCCATGGCAATCAGAGAAGAAAAAGAAATAAAAGGAATCCAAATTGGAAAAGAAGAAATAAAATGGTCCATGTTTGCAGATGACATGATACTATATATAGAAAATCCTAAAGATGTTACCGGATGATAACTACAGCTCATCAATGAATTTGGTAATGTTGCAGGATACAAAATTAATACACAGAAATCTGTTGCATTTCTATATGCTAACAATGAAAGATCAGAAAGGGAAATTAAGGAAACAATCCCATTTACCATTGCATCAAAAAGAATAAAATACCTAGGACTACACCTACCTAAGGAGGCAAAAGACCTGTACTCTGAAAACTATAAGTTACTGATGAAAGAAATCGACAATGACTCAAACAGATGGGAAGATATGCCATGTCCTTGGATTGGAAGAATCAATATGGTCAAAATGAATATACTACCCAAGGCAGTCTACAGATTCAAGCCATCCTTATCATATTACTACTGGTATTTTTGCAGACCTAGAACAAAAAAATCTTAAAATGTGTATGGAAACACAAAAGACCCTGAATAGCCAAAACAACGTTGAGAAAGAAAAACAGAGCTGAAGGAATCAGGCTCCCTGACTTCAGACTATACTATAAAGCTACAGTAATCAAAACAGTATGGTACTGGCACAAAAACAGAAATAGAGATCAAGGGAATATGATAGAAGGCCCAGAAATAAACCCAGGCAACTATGATCAATTAATCTATGACAAAGGAGGCAGCAATATACAATGAAGAGAAGACAGTCTCTTCAAGAAGTTGTCCTGGGAAAATTGGACAGCTAAATGTAAAAGAATGAAATTAGAATATTCTCTAACACTGTACACAAAACTAAACTCAAAATGGATTAAATACATAAACGTAAGACTGGATACTGTAAAACTTTTAGAGGGAAATATAGGCAGAACACTCTTTGACTTAAATTGCAGCATCTTATTGGATCCAACCCCTAGAGTAATGAAAATAAAACCAAAAATAAACAAATGGGACCTAATTAAACTTAAAAGCTTTGCACAGCAAAGGAAACCATAAACAAAATGAAGACAACACACAGAATGGGAGAAAATATCTGCAAATGAAGCGACTGACAGGGATAGATCTCCAAAATTTACAAATAGCTCATGCAGCTCTATATCAAAAAAACAAAGATTCCAGCCAAAAAGCGCATGAAAAGATGCTCAACATCGCTAATATTAGAGAAATGCAAATCAAAAGTACAAAAAGGTACCACTGCACACCTGTTAGAATGGCCATCATTAAAAAGTCTACAGATAACAAAAGCTGGAGAGGGTGTGGAGAAAAGGAAACCCTCCTCCACTGTTGGTGGGATTGTAAGTTGGTGCAGCCACTGTGGAAAACAGTATGGAAGTTCCTCAGAAAACTAAAAATAGAACTACCATATGATGCAGTAATTCCACTCCAGGACATGTAGCCAGAAAAGAGGAAAACTCTAATTCAGAAAGATACACACACCCCAGTGTTCACAGCAGTACTATGTATAATAGCCGAGACATGGAAGCAATGTGAATGTCCATCAACAGTTGAGTAGATAAAGAAAATGTGGTACATATATATAATGGAATATTACTCAGCCATAAACAAGAATGAAATAATGCCATTTGCAGCAATATGGAAGGACCTAGAGATTATCATACTAAGTGAAGTAAGTCAGACAGAAAAAGACAAATATATGATATCACTTATATGTGGAATCTAAAAATGATACAAACGAACTTATTTACAAAACAGAAACAAACTCACAGCCTTAGAAAACAAGCTTATGGTTACAAAAAGGGGAAAGGTGGGGGGAGGAATAAATGAGGAGGTTGGGATTAACATATACACACTACTATATATAAAATAGATAATCAACAGGGACCTAATGTATAGCACAGGGAACTCTACTCAGTACCATGTAACAACCTATATTGGAAAAAAATCTGAAAAAGAATAGATATATGTATATGTATTACTAAATCACTTTGCTGTACAGCTGAAACTAACACATCATTGTAAATCAACTATACTGCAATATAAAATAAAAATTTTAAAGAAGAATGAAATAATGCCAGTTGCAGCAACATGTATGGACCTAGAAATTATCATACTAAGTGAATTAAGTCAGTTAAGACAAATATCATATGATATCACTTATATGTGGAATCTAATTAAAACATGATACAAATGAACTGAGTTACAAAACAGAAACAGACTCACAGATCTCGAAATCAAACTCAAGGTTACCAAAGGGGAAGTGCTGGGGTAAGTGATAAATTAGGAGAGTTGGATTAACATATACCAACTACTATGTATAAAATTAATAACGAATAAGGACTTACTGTATAGCATAGGCAACTGTACTCAATATTCTGTAATAACCTATATGGGAAAAGAATATGAAAAAGAATGGAGATTTTATATATATATATATAATATATATATAATATACATATATATTATATATATATACACACACACATATATATATATAATTAGTGTAATTTACTTTGCTGTGCATGTGAAACTAACACAACACTGTGAATCAACTCTACTCCAATAAAACTTTAAAAAAATATCTTTTGCACCGCAAAGGAAACCACCGATAAAACAAAAAGATAACCCACCGAATGGGAAAAAATATTTGCAAATGATGTGACCAAAAAGGGATTAATCTTCAAAATATAAGAACAGCTCATGCAGCTCAATATTAAAAAAAAAAATCAACACAATAAAAAAAAATGGGCAGAAGACATAAATCAACATTTCTCCACAGAAGAATACAGATGGGCAAAAAGCACATGAAAAGGTGCTCAATATTGCTAATTATTAAAGAACTGCAAATCAAAACTATAATGAGGTACCACCTCATACCAGTCAAAATGGCCTTCATTAAAAAGTCCACAAACAATAAATGCTGGAGAGGGTCAGGAGAAAAGGGAACCCTCTTGCACTGCTGGTGGGAATGTAAACTGGTGCAGCCACTGTGCAGAACAATATGGAGGTTCCTTAAAAAACTAAAAATAAAGTTACCATATGATACAGAAATCTCACTCTTGGGCATATATCTGGAGGAAACCATACTTTGAAAAGATACATGCACCCCAATGCTTATTGAAGCACTATATACAATAGCCAAGACATGGAAGCAACCTAAATGTCCATTGACAGATGAATGGAAAAAGAAGACGTGGTACATGTAACCGTGGAATATTACTCAGCCATAAAAAGAATGAAATAATGCCATTTGCAGCAACATGGATGAACCTTGAGATTATTATACTAAGTGAAGTAAGTCAGAGAAATATATGATATCACTTATATGTGGAATCTAAAAAATGATACAAATGAATTTATTTACAAAACAGAAACAGACTCACAGACATAGAAAAGAAAGTTATGGTTACCAATGGGGAAAGGTGGGGGATAAATTAGGAGGTTGGGATTAACATATACACACCACTATATATAAAATAGATAATCAAGAAGGACCCACTGTATAGTGCAAGGAACTCTACTCAATACTCTGTAAGAACCTACATGGGAAAAGAATCTGAAACAGCATAAATATATGTATAATTAAATCACTTTGCTATACACCTGAAACACAACATTGTATATCAACTATACTCCAACATAAAATAAAAAATTTAAAAATAAGTAAAATAAAAACTTTTCCCTGAAAGCCAAAAAAAAAAAAAGAAGAAATTTAAAAATACTTGAAGCAATGAGACAATGAAAACACAACCATACACAATCTATGGGATGCAGCAAAAACATTTCTTACATGGAAATTCATAGTGATAGAGGTCTTCTTTAGGAAACAACCTAAACCCACCACCTAAAAGAATGAGAAAAGGAACAAAGAAAACCTAAAGTCAGCAGAAGGAAGGAGATAACAAAGATCAGAGAGGAAATAAATAGAGATTAAAAAACAATAGAAAAATAATCAATAAAACCAAGAGCTGGTTCTTTGAGATAGTAAACAAAATAGACAAACCTCTGGCCAAGCTCACCAAGAAGAAATGAGAGGAGACACAAAGAAACAAATAAGAAAGGAAAGAGCAGAAATCACAACTGATACCATGGGGGGGGGGGGGCGGAAATAAAAGAATACTCTGAACAATTTATGTCAACAAATTGGACAAACTAGAAGAAATGGACAAGTTTCTAGAAACATACAATGCACCAAAACTGAATCAAGAAGAAATAGGTAACTTGAACAGACTGATCACTAGAAGTGAAACAGAATCTGTAATTTCAAAAAACTCCTTACAAGCAAAACTCCAGGACCAGATGTCTTCACATGTGGATTCTACCAAACATACAAAGAAGAATGTATACTGATCTTTCTCAAACTCTTCCAAAAGATTGAAGAGGAAGGAGCACTTCAAAAGACATTCTATGAAGACACTGCCACCCTGATACCAAAATCAGACAAAGGCACTACCAAAAAAGAAAATTTCAGGCCAATACCTTTGATGAATATACGTGCAAAAATTCTCAATAAAATACTAGCAAACTGAATCCAACAACACATAAAAAAGATCATACACCACAACCAATTTGGGTTCATCCCAGTGTCACAAGGATGGTTCAACATATGCAAATCAATGTGATACACCTCATCAGCAAAAGAAAAGACAAAACCACATGATCATCTCAATAGATGCAGAAAAAGCATTTGATAAAATTCAATATCCATTCATGATAAAACCCTTACGAAAGTGGGTATAGAGGGAACATATCTCAACATAATAAAAGCTATTTATGACAAACCCACAACCAGCATAATATTCAATGGTGAAAAGCTGAAAGCCTTCCTGTTAAAATCTGGAAAAAGACAAGGATGCCTACTCTCACCACTTCTATTCAAAATAGAATTGCCAGTCCTAGCCACAGCAATTAGACAAGAAAAAGAAATAAAACGTGTTCAAATTGGTAGGGAGGAGGTAAAATTATCATTATAAACAGATGACAAGATACTATATCTAGAATACCCTAAAGATGCCACAAAAAAACTACTAGAACTGATAAACAAATTCAGCATAGTAGCTGGATACAAAATTAATATACAGAAATTCGTTGCATTTCTTTACACTAACAATGAAATATCAGAAAGGGAATGTAGACAAACAATACCCTTTAAAGTTGCATCCAAAAAAAAAATACTTAGGAATAAACCTCACCAAGGAGATGAAAGACTTACATGCTGAGAAATACAAAACATTAATAAAGTAAATTCAAGATGATTCCAAGAACTGGAAAGACATTCCATGTCTTTGGATTGGAAGAATATTGTTACAATGGCCATACTATCCAAAGCAATCTACAGATTTAATGCGATCCCTATCAAATTACCCATGACATTTTTCACTGAACTAGATCAAATAATACTAAAATTTATATGGAACCAGAAAACACCCAGACTTGCCACAACAATCTTGAGGAAAAAGAAAACAGCAGGAGGCATAGCCTTCCAAGACTTCAGACAATACTACAAAGCTACAGTAATCAAAACAGTGTGGTATTGGCACGAAAAGACATATGGATCAATGGAACAGAACAGAGAGCCCAGAAATAAACTCACACACCTATGGTTAATTAATCTTTGACAAAGGAGGCAAGAATATACAATGGGGAAAAGACAGTCTCTTCAGCTAGTGGTGTTGGAAAAGTTGGACAGCTGCATGTAAATCAATGAAGTTAGAACACACCCTCACACCATACACAAAAATAAACACAAAATGGCTTAAAGACTTAAATATAAGACATGACACCAAAAAACTCCTAGAAGGGAACACAGGCAAAGCATTTTCTGACCTAAAATCATAAATCATACTGATTTTTTTTAGGTCAGTCCCCCAAGGCAATAGAAATAAAAGCAAAAATAAACAAATGAGACCTAATCAAACTTATAAGCTTTTGCACAGCAAACAAAACCATAAACCAAACAGAAAGACAACCTACAGTCTGGGAGAAAATATTTGCAAATGATGTGACCAATAAGGGCTTAATTTCTTTTTTTTTTTTCTGGTACGTGGGCCTCTCACTGTTGTGGCCTCTCCCGTTGCAGACCACAGGCCCCGGACACCCAGGCTCAGTGGCCATGGCTCACGGGCCTAGCCGCTCTGCGGCATGTGGGATCTTCCCAGACCGGGGCACGAACCCACGTCCCCTGCATTGGCAGGCAGACCCTCAACCACTGTGCCACCAGGGAAGCCCAAGGGGCTTAATTTCTAAAATGTACAAATAGCTCACACAACTCAGTGAGAAAAAACAAACAACCCCAGAACTTCCCTGGTGGTCCAGGGGTTAGGATTGGTGCTTTCACTGCCATGGCCCAATTTCAATCCCTGATCAGGGAACTAAAATCCTGCAAGCCGCACAGTGGAGCACACACACACACACACACACAAAATAATAATAAATAAATAAAAATAAAACAACCCAATTGAAAGATAGGCAAAAGACCTAAATAGACATATCTCCAAAGAAGACATATGGCTGGCCAAGAGGCACAGAAAAGATGTTCATATTCACTAGTTATTAGAGAAATGGTAATCAAAAATATGATGTAGTGCCATCTAACACTGGTCAGAATGGCCATAATTAAAAAGTCTACAAATAACAACTGCTGGAGGGGGTGTGGAGAAAAGGGAAACCTCCTACATTCTTGGTGGGAATGTCAGTTGGTGCAGCCACTACGGAAAACACTATGGAGGTTCCTCAGAAAACTGAAAATAGAGTTGCTATATGATCCAGCAATCCCTCTCCAGGGCATATATCCAGACAAAACTCTAATTCAAAAAGATACATGCGCCACAATGTTCATAGCAGCACTATGTACAATATCCAAGACATGGAAACCACCTAAATGTCCCTGGACATATGTGTGGATAAGGAAGATGTGGTATATTTATACAATGGAATATTATTCAGCCATAATAAAGAATAAAATAATGCCATTTGCAGCAACATGGATGGGTCAAGAGATTATCATACTAAGTGAAGTAACTCAAAAAGTGAAAGACAAATACCATATATCACTTATGATGGAATCTAAAATACAAAACAAATGAACCTACATACAAAACAGAAACAGACTCACAGACATAGAGAACAGACTTGTGGTTGCCAATGGGAAGGGGCGTGGGGGAGGGATGGATGGGGAGTTTGGGATTAGCAGATGCAAACTATTTTATATGTGATGAATAAACAACAAGGCCCTACTTTATAGCACAGGGAACTATATTCAATATCCTCAGATAAGCCAGTATGGAAATGAATATAAAAAAACGTGTGTGTGTGTGTGTGTGTGTGTGCATATAAAACTGAATCACTTTGCTGTACAGCAGAAATGAACACAACACGATGAATCAACTCTACTTCAATAAAATTTTAAAAAACCACGAAAACAAATTCTTTGTGTTTCTCCAAGAAAAGCATAATCATACCCACACATTAATATGCTATCTGGAGATGCATTTTCATATATATAAAGAGTTCTGCAATTTAAACCACTTGGTGAGTAGAAACTAAGTGCTTAGTACCACGGTAACAATGCATTATTTGCTTAGTATTGCAGAGAATGAAAGGATCTGCAAGCCAGTAATTACATTACAATTGTCTCTCCGTATCCAAGGGGGGTTGGCTGGAGGACCCCGCCATGGGTACCAGAATCCAAAGATGCTGCAGTCCCATAATCAGCCTTCTGTGTCTGTGGGTGTGGAACGTGTAGACTCATAGGGCTGACTGTACAAGTAAAACCTACACTTAAACTTAGCTGGACTCAATTTATGCTGAGTGATCTTGACAATGTTAACACATTTAGAATTAAACAATAGCAAAAGTTCTCCCTTTCTCGGGCACCTCTGCCCCATTTTTCTCTGTCCAAGGTTGAGCTGAAAAGCCTTCTATCAGTTTATCTCTAATGTTAAAGAGTATCTTACCTGTTCAGAGGACAGGAGTGCCTGGGACAGGTTTGAAGCAGCCCTGAAACCAGGGCTTGTCAGATGAGGGTGTGTGTGTGTGTGTGTGTGTGCGCGCGCGCGCGCTGTAGGGGTAGCTAGCATTGACCTACTCAAGGGAAAAGCAAGTCAGCCTGGGAAACAGAGCAGGTGGATGCAGCTTGCTCTTATTCAGATTCATGCCTGCAGGTTCCAGAGCCCACGGACATCCGCATCAGCTCTTCCTTTTGTCCTATTAATGCAAAGTGTCTTCTCTTCAGTTCCACTAACCTTTGCTAATAATCATCCAGTTCTCCAACACTGTGAGAACAGTTTAGTTTCAAAGAGGTTTTACAAAAGCAAGCTTGTAGGGAACTTTCGTCCACTGGGTAGAGTTAAACTGATTCAATGGGTTGGGGAACACTGCCTGGCACCCCGGTAGACCCCAGATTTCACTTCTGGGAATGCTCCAGGGCCTGCAAGTAGCACCCTCCCTTCTGATGACCAGCCCCTTCTCTGGGCCCAGAGCCCCCATAGCCAGCCGGCCCCCTCCCCTTCCCCTCCTCACTCTGTCCTGGCCCCTCGGCAGAGGTCAATCAGGTGGGTGCCATTCTGCTTTGCCGGGGTGGTCAGGGGAGGAGAGGAGGAGCGAGTTTGAATCCCTCTGCCTGCTCCTCTCAGCTGAAGCCCATGTCCCCGCCCACAGGGGGCTGGGCCTGGATCCTGTCAGGACTGCAAGGACTCACCAGCGGTCTCACCTGTTTGTTTTTTAACTTAATTTTATTGTCTTGCAGTAAGAGATCTACCCTCTCACCAGTACAGCGCTGTTCTCTGTAGGACCATGCGGTACAGCAGAGTTCTAGAACTTCATCTTGCATTACTGAAGCTTTCCACCTGTTCATTATCAACTCCCCATTTGCCCCTCCCACAGCCCCTGGCAACCACCATTCTAGACTTTGCTTCCCTGAGTTTGACCATTTAAAAACCTCATCTAAGTGGAATCATGCAGTCACCACCCCCAACTGGGTCTTATTGGTCATCGGACTGTACACACTGCTCAGGGCAACTGTGTTATCTTTTCATTCATTCAGGGCTGTTCTCAAACTTCACTGAGCATCAGCCTTTCCAAGGTTGCTGGAAATGGCAGACTCTCAGGTTTCTTCCTCTGAGACGCAGGTCAGCCTCCCATGTGATGCTGATACCGATATTCAGGGGTCTCACTTTGACAAAACAGACCTTAACAAGACTCAGGATAACTCCAAGCAACGGAAACATCGAGTGTAACTTGCCTACAGGGATGAGCTGCTCGTTTCTTGATCACTAACCTAACCAAACGGGCAAAACTGGATTCCTCCTCAGGAAGGTCTGGGAGGCAGAGGGGCTGGGCTCTAGGGATGGGTGGAGGGACAGAACTGATCACTGAACCCAGTCCTGGATGCTACTGGTCCGTGGGTAAGTTTCCTATATCTGGACGTCATGTTACAGAGTCGATAAACCCGGGTGATCCCATCCACCTTCTCCACACACTCGATGCAACCCCAGGGTTGATTTTACTCATTTCCCAGATCACCTAACAGACATCTCCGGCCTGCCTGGCTCTTCCATGCCCTTCCCTCCAGCAGTGGTGCATCCCCTGTGTAAGAGCACGGCCTCGTGGGAGTCGGAGAGAGAACGTTACTCTGCAACAAGGGAAAGTTCTGCAGAGTCAGCCCCTCAGTGAGGGCCTCCTCAGGGCTCTCCCCTGAACAGAAGCACACGGCCCCAGCGCCTGAACTGCCCACTCAACAGCCCTGCATTCAGGAGCTACCCCGCAGGCGGAGCCTGATGTGCTCAGAGAGGAAGGAGGCTTGGAGGACGGAGCCAGGAGAGCGGAGGCGGAGGTGTGGGTGGCGAGGGAGCCCAGGCTAAGGGACGTGGGTGGCATCTTCCTTGCTTCCCCGCCACCACGTCACTTTCCCCCAGCGGCCTCTGCATCCACCACAGTCCACGGGTCTATGAGGAACAGCTGCCCCCTCATGCCCCCACCTATTCTGCTACTTGGCCACAATACAGCTTCATCAGGGCATTGACCTCTGTCATTGCTGTGTCCTTGAAGACTGAAGAGATGTGGAAGGTGGACAATGCTAGCGTTCCCTCATCTCTGTTTTCTGAAGGATTGAAACTTAAGCAGTTTGACCAGGCTTCTGTGCTTTATCTGGGTGCTGCTGTGATAACTGATTTATAATGAGAAATATACATATTAGGTCTTCATCCCGTTTCTGGTACAGGGCTTCTAAAATCCTTAGGATTTCCTAAATGAGTAGACTGACACAGGTGTCTTTTGTTATGTTAATGAAGTGACTTTTGGTTGCACCTAAGGTTGACTACTGGTTGCCTCGGAAACCAACCTCCTGATTAGAGGGTTGGAAATTTCAGTCCCACGCCCTGATCTCCAGGGAGGGGAGAAGGAATGGGGGTTGAATCAATGACCAGTGGCCAATAATTTAGTCAATCATGTCTACGTAATGAAGCCTCCAGAAAACCCCCCAAAATGGCGTTCAGAGACCTTCCAGGTTGGAGAACACCTGGAGATTTCGGGAAAGTGGAGAAATCAGAGAGGGCATGGAAGCTCTGCATCCTTCCCCCATCTGTAGTTCTGTGCATCTCTTCTAACAGCTGTTTCTGATTTACATCCTTTTAGAAGAAACTGGTGATCCAGCAAGTAAAATGTTTCTCTGGGTTCTGTGACTTATTCTAGCAAATTAATTGAACCCAAGGAGTAGGTTGTTGGAACAATACTACAAAGCTACAGTAATCAAATAGCATGGTATTGGCACAAAAATACATAGGTATCAATGGAAATGATGAGACAGGCCAGAAATAAACCCACACCTATGGTCAATTAATCTCTGACAGAGGAAGCAAGAATATACAATGGGAAAAAGAGTCTCTTCAGTAAGTCCTGTTGGGCAAGTTGGACAACTGCATAAAAATCAATGAAGTTAGAACACCCTCACACCATTCACAAAAATAAACTCAAAATGGCCTAAAGACTTAAATATAAGACACGACACCAAGTAACTCCTAGAAGGGAACATAGGCAAAGCGTTTTCTGACCTAAAATCATAAATAATACTGGTTTTTTTAGGTCAGTCTCCCAAGGCAATAGAAATAAAAGCAAAAATAAACAAATGGGACCTAATCAAACTTATAAACTTTTGCACAGCAAACGAAACCATAAACCAAACAGAAAGACAACCTACAGTCTGGGAGAAAATATTTTCAAATGATGCGACAGATAAGGGTTTCATTTCTAAAATGTACAAACAGCTCATACAACTCAGTGAGAAAAAACAAACACCACCAGAACTTCGCTGGTGGTTCAGGGGTTAGGATTGGGGCTTTCACTGCCATGGCCCAATTTCAATCCCTGGTCACGGAACTAAAATCCTGCAAGCCACACTATGCAGCACACAAACACAATAATAATAATAATAATTAAATAAAAATAGAACAACCCAATTGAAAGATGGGCAGAAGACCTAAATAGACATATCCCCAAACAAGACATACATATGGCCAAGAGTCACATGAAAAGATGCTAATATTCACTAGTTATTAGAGAAATGGTAATCAAAAATACAGTGAAGTACCACCTAACACTGGTCAGAATGGCCATCATTAAAAAGTCTACACGGGGCTTCCCTGATGGCGCAGTGGTTGAGAGTTCGCCTGCCGATGCAGGGGACGCGGGTTCGTGCCCCGGTCTGGGAGGAACCCACATGCCGCAGAGCGGCTGGGCCGGTGAGCCATGGCCGCTGAGCCTGCGCGTCCGGAGCCTGTGCTCCGCAATGGGAGAGGCCACAACAGTGAGAGGTCTGCGTTCCACAATAAAACCCCCAAAAACCTAGATTGAAACTTAGCTGGACTCAATTTATGCTGAGTGATCTTGACAATGTTAAGACATTTAGAATTAAACAATAGAAAAAGTTCTCCCTTTCTCGGGCACCTCTGCCCCATTTTTCTCTGTTCAAGGTTGAGCTGAAAAGCCTTCTGCCAATTTGACTCTGATGTTAAAGAGTATCTTACCTGTTCAGAGGACAGGAGTGCCTGGGATAGGTTTACAGCAGCCTTGAAACCAGGGCTTGTCAGATGAGGGGTGTGTGTGTGTGTGTGCTGTACGGGTAGCTAGCATTGACTTACTCAAGGGAAAAGCAAGTCAGCCTGGGAAACAGAGCAGGTGAATGCAGCTTGCTCTTATTCAGATTCATGCCTGCAGGTTCCAGAGCCCACGGACATCCGCATCAGCTCTTCCTTTTGTCCTATTAATGCAAAGTGTCTTCTCTTTAGTTCGACTAACCTTTGCTAATAACCATCCAGTTCTCCAACACTGTGAGAACAGTTTAGTTTCAAAGAGGTTTTACAAAAGCAAGCTTGTAAGGAACTTTCGTCCACTGGGTAGAGTTAAACTGATTCAATGGGTTGGGGAACACTGCCTGGCACCCCGGTAGACCCCAGATTTCACTTCTGGGAATGCTCCAGGGCCTGCAAGTAGCACCCTCCCTTCTGATGACCAGCCCCTTCTCTGGGCCCAGAGCCCCCATAGCCAGCCGGCCCCCTCCCCTTCCCCTCCTCACTCTGTCCTGGCCCCTCGGCAGAGGTCAATCAGGTGGGTGCCATTCTGCTTTGCCGGGGTGGTCAGGGGAGGAGAGGAGGAGCGAGTTTGAATCCCTCTGCCTGCTCCTCTCAGCTGAAGCCCATGTCCCCGCCCACAGGGGGCTGGGCCTGGATCCTGTCAGGACTGCAAGGACTCACCAGCGGTCTCACCTGTTTGTTTTTTAACTTAATTTTATTGTCTTGCAGTAAGAGATCTACCCTCTCACCAGTACAGCGCTGTTCTCTGTAGGACCATGCGGTACAGCAGAGTTCTAGAACTTCATCTTGCATTACTGAAGCTTTCCACCTGTTCATTATCAACTCCCCATTTGCCCCTCCCACAGCCCCTGGCAACCACCATTCTAGTCTTTGCTTCCCTGAGTTTGACCATTTAAAAACCTCATCTAAGTGGAATCATGCAGTCACCACCCCCAACTGGGTCTTATTGGTCATCGGACTGTACACACTGCTCAGGGCAACTGTGTTATCTTTTCATTCATTCAGGGCTGTTCTCAAACTTCACTGAGCATCAGCCTTTCCAAGGTTGCTGGAAATGGCAGACTCTCAGGTTTCTTCCTCTGAGACGCAGGTCAGCCTCCCATGTGATGCTGATACCGATATTCAGGGGTCTCACTTTGACAAAACAGACCTTAACAAGACTCAGGATAACTCCAAGCAACGGAACCATTGAGTGTAACTTGACCACAGGGATGAGCTGCTCGTTTCTTGATCACTAACCTAACCAAACGGGCAAAACTGGATTCCTCCTCAGGAAGGTCTGGGAGGCAGAGGGGCTGGGCTCTAGGGATGGGTGGAGGGACAGAACTGATCACTGAACCCAGTCCTGGATGCTACTGGTCTGTGGGTAAGTTTCCTGTAACTGGACGTCATGTTACAGAGTCGATAAACCCGGGTGATCCCATCCACCTTCTCCACACACTCGATGCAACCCCAGGGTTGATTTTACTCATTTCCCAGATCGCCTAACAGACCTCTCCGGCCTGCCTGGCTCTTCCATGCCCTTCCCTCCAGCAGTGGTGCATCCCCTGTGTAAGAGCACGGCCTCGTGGGAGTCGGAGAGAGAACGTTACTCTGCAACAAGGGAAAGTTCTGCAGAGTCAGCCCCTCAGTGAGGGCCTCCTCAGGGCTCTCCCCTGAACAGAAGCACACGGCCCCAGCGCCTGAACTGCCCACTCAACAGCCCTGCATTCAGGAGCTACCCCGCAGGCGGAGCCTGATGTGCTCAGAGAGGAAGGAGGCTTGGAGGACGGAGCCAGGAGAGCGGAGGCGGAGATGTGGATGGCGAGGGAGCCCAGGCTAAGGGACGTGGGTGGCATCTTCCTTGCTTCCCCGCCACCACGTCACTTTCCCCCAGCGGCCTCTGCATCCACCACAGTCCACGGGTCTACGAGGAACAGCTGCCCTCTCATGCCCCCACCTATTCTGCTACTTGGCCACAATACAGCTTCATCAGGGCATTGACCTCTGTCATTGCTGTGTCCTTGAAGACTGAAGAGATATGGAAGGTGGACAATGCTAGCGTTCCCTCATCTCTGTTTTCTGAAGGATTGAAACTTAAGCAGTTTGACCAGGCTTCTGTGCTTTATCTGGGTGCTGCTGTGATAACTGATTTATAATAAGAGATATATATATTAGGTCTTCATCCCGTTTCTGGTACAGGGCTTCTAAAATCCTTAGGATTTCCTAAATGAGTAGACTGACACAGGTGCGTTTTGTTATTTTAATGAAGTGACTCTTGGTTGCACCTAAGGTTGACTACTGGTTGCCTGGGAAACCAACCCCCTGATTAGAGGGTTGGAAATTTCAGTCCAATGCCGTGATCTCCAGGGAGGGGAGAAGGCATGGGGGTTGAATCAGTGACCAGTGGCCAATAATTTAGTCAATCATGTCTATGTAATGAAGCCTCCAGAAAACCCCCAAAATGGCGTTCAGAGACCTTCCACGTCGCCAAACACCTGGAGATTTTGGGAGAGTGGAGAGAGCAGAGAGGGCATGGAAGCTCTGCTTCCTTCCCCCATCTGTAGTTCTGTGCATCTCTTCTAACAGCTGTTTCTGATTTATATCCTTTTAGAAGAAACTGGTGATCCAGCAAGTAAAATGTTTCTCTGTGTTCTGTGACTTGTACTAGCAAATTAATTGAACCCAAGGAGTAGGTTGTTGGAACAATGCTACAAAGCTACAGTAATCAAATAGCATGGTATTGGCACAAAAAGACATAGGTATCAATGGAAATGATGAGAGAGGCCAGAAATAAACCCACACACCTATGGTCAATTAATCTCTGACAAAGGAAGCAAGAATATACAACGGGAAAAAGAGTCTCTTCAGTACGTCCTGTTGGGCAAGTTGGACAACTGCATAAAAATCAATGAAGTTAGAACACACCCTCAACACCATACACAAAAATAAACTCAAAATGGCTTAAAGGCTTAAATATAAGACATGACACCATAAAACTCCTAGAAGAGAACATAAGCCAAACATACTCTGACATAAATTATACTAATATTTTCTTAGGTCAGTCTCCCAGGGCAATAAAATTAAAACAAAATCGATCTTGCTGTGATTTATGTCAAAGAGTGTTCTTCCTATGCTTTCCTCTAAGAGTTTTATAGTGTCTGGCCTCAGAATGGGACAACCCTCAGAATGGGAGAAAATATTTGCAAACCAGTCAACTGACAAAGGATTAATCTCTAAAACACAGAAGACAGCTCATGCAGCTCAATATCAAAAAAACAAACAACCCAATGCAAAATGGGTAGAAGACCTAAATATACATTTCTCCAAAGAAGATATACAGATTGCCAACAAACACATGAAAGGATGCTCAACATCACTAATCATTAGAGAAATGCAAATCAAAACTACAATGAAGTATCACCTCACACTTGTCAGAATGGCCGTCATCAAAAAATCTACAAACAATAAATGCTGGAGAGGGTGTGGAGAAAAGGGAACCCTCTTGCACAGTTGGTGGGATTGTAAATAGATACAGCCAGTATGGAGAACAGTATGGAGGTTCCTTAAAAAACTAAAAATAGAACTACCAGATGACCCAGCAATCCCACTACTGGGCATATACCCCGAGAAAACAATAATTCAAAAAGAGTCATGTACCACAATGTTCATTTCAGCACTATTTACAATAGCCAGGACATGAAAGCAACCTAAGTGTCCATCAAGAGATGAATGGATAAAGAAGACGTGGCATGTATATACAATGGAATATTACTCAGCCATAAAAAGAAATGAAATTGAGTTATTTGTAGTGAGGTGAATGTACCTAGAGTCTGTCATACAGAGTGAAGTAAGTCAGAAAAACAAATGCTGTATGCTAACACATATATATGGAATCTAGAAAGAAAAATATGGTTCTGATGAACTTAGGTACAGGACAGGAATAAAGACACAGACATAGAGAATGGACTTGAGGACATGGGGAGGGGGAAGGGTAAGCTGGGATGAAGTGAGAGAGTAGCATGGACATATGTACACTACCAAATGTAAAATAGATCGCTAGTGGGAAGCAGCTGCATAACATGGGGAGATCAGCTCGGTGCTTTGTGACCACTTAGAGAGGTGTGATAGGTGGGTGGGAGGGAGACTCGAGAGGGAGGGGATATGGGGATATATGTATACATATAGCTGATTCACTTTGTTATACAGCAGAAACTAAGATAACATTGTAAAGCAATTATACTCCAATAAAGATGTTTAAAAAATAAAAGGAAAAAGTCACTAATTGAGACCTAATCAAACTTATAAGCTTTTGCATAACAAAGGAAACCATAAATAAAGTGAAAAGACAAGCTATGGACTGGGAGAAAATATTTGCAAATGATGCAAATGATAAGGGCTTAATTTAGAAAATATACAAACAGGTCATACAACTTAATAATAAAAAAAACAGACAACCTAACTGAGAAGTGGGCTGAAGACCTCAGTAGACATTTCTCCAAAGAAGACATACACATGTCCAACAGGCACATGAAAAGATATTCAACATTGCTAATTATTTGAGAAATGCAAATCAAAACTACAGTGAGGTACCACCTCACACTGGACAGACTAGTCATCATTAAAAAGTCTAAAAATAACAAGTTCTGGAGGGCGAGTATAGAAAAGGGAACCCTCCTACACTGTTGGTGGGAATGTAAATCAGTGCAGCCACTATAAAAAACAGTATGGATGGTCCTCAAAAACTAAAAATAGAGTTGCCATATGATCCAGCAATCCCACTCCTGGGCATATATCAGGACAAAACTCTAATTCTAAAAGATACATGCACGCCAATGTTCATAAAAGCACTATTTACAATACCCAAAACATGGAAACAACCTACATGTCCATTGACAGATGCATGGATAAAGAAGAGTGCTATATTTATATAAGAGAATATTACTCACCCATAAACAAGAATGAAATAATGCCATTTGCAGCAACATGGATGGACCTAGAGATTAACCTCCTAAGCAAAGTGAGTCAGAAGGAGAAAGACAAATATCATATGGTATCACTTATGATGGAATCTAAAATATGACACAAATGAACTTATCTACGAAACAGAAACAGACTCAAGGACACAGAGAACAGACTTGTGGTTGTCAAGGGGCAGGGCGATGAGGGAGGTAAGGATTGCAAGTTTGGGATTAGCAGATTCAAAGTATTGTATACAGGATGGGTAAACAACAAGTGCCTACTGTACAGCAGGAGAACTCTATTCAATATCTTTTGATAAACCACAATCGAAAAAATGTGAAAAAGAATATATATATGTATAACTGAATCACTTTGCTCTATAGCAGAAATTAACACAACATTGTAAATCAACTATACTTCAATAAAATTAAAAAAAAAACCCAAAACCCAAATTCTTTATGTTTCTCCAAGGACAGTATAATCATACCCACACATTAATACTATCTGGAGATGCATTTTCATAATATAAGAGTTCGGCAATTTAAATCACTCGGTGAGTAGAAACTAATTGCTAAGTGTTGAGGTGATACTGCTTTATTTGTTTAGTATTGCAGAGAATGAAAGGATCTGCAAGCCAGTAATTACAACTGTCCCTCGGTGTCCAAGGGGATTTGGCTCCAGGACTCCCTCCCATGGGTACCAAAATCCGAGGATGCTCAATTCTCATGGTCAGCCCTCTGTGTCTGTGGAATCTGTAGATATATAGGGCTGACTGTACAAGTAGAATCTGCACTTAAACTTAGTTGGACTCAATTTATGCTTTGTGATCTTGAAAATGTTAACAAATTTAAAATTCGTTACTGTTCATTAAATTCGTTAACGAATTAAGAAACCCAAGGATTTGGTCACTGGAACCCCCAATCTGTAGCCAGTAGGTCAGAAGCACAGGTGACAATCTGGACTTGTGATTGGTGCCTGAGGTCGGCAGGGAAGGGGACACAGAGGGGACAAGAGTCTTGTAGGACTGAGCCCTTCCCCTGTGGAATCTGATGCTATCTCTGGGTAGACAGTGTCAGAATTTAGTTGAACGCAGGACACCCAGCTGGTGTCAGAGAATTGCCTGTTGGTGTGGAAAGCCTCCCCACACATTGGAATTGGTGATCAGAATTTCAGCTGCACAGGGTGGCCACTAGCTCATATAGAATCTTTGTGCAAACTGGGGAAAAGGGGTCCCCTTGGGCAGATGCATTTTGGCACACAGTTTGGGGAGCAGACTGGTACTTGGGGGATTTATAAATTACAGCCTTTCCTTGCCCAGACAGCCCCATGCCAGACTGCACCATGGGATTCAGTCATCTTTTACCTCTTCAATGAGTGCTTGGTGCAGCGATGCCTTGTGTCACCCTCCGTGTGACCTTTACCCCCCAGATCTTTGCCTGACCTCCATCTTGGCAGTAGGTGGTCTGTGGTCTGGAGCCACAAGGAGTCATCCACCTGCACTGGTGCAGGGTGTCAGGGTCAAGAACAGACCCAGGACTGCTGGCACTTAAGTCCTTCCCTATCTCCCCTTTTATTTCTAATTCCCCAAGTTAAACAGTAATATAACCTATAAATTCTCCAGGTGATTTCAATATACAACTCTCCTCCACCATCCCCTGACTTACAACTACAAAGCAGAAAGACTCACCCCTGGTGCACATTAGAATCACTTTCGGAGTTAAAAAAAGAATACCAATCCCCAGGCCCCATCCAAGGCCAATGAAATCAGAATTTCTGGGATAAGGCCCAGGTATCAGCATTTTTTAAACTTTCCCAGATGTCTTAGCCCGTTAGGGCTGCTATAACAGAATACCATGGACTGGGTGACCTAGAGGCAACAGAAATTTATTTCTTAAATTCTGGAGGCTGGGAAGTCCAAGATCAAGGTGCTGGCAGATTGAGTGTCTGGTGTGGGCCCACTTCCTCGTCCTCACATGGTGGAAAGGACAAGGGAGCTCTCTGGGGTCTCTTTATAAGGGCACTAATCCCATTCATGAGGGCTCCACCCTTATGACCTAACTACCTCCCAAAGGCCCTCCCCCCATATACCATCACACTTGGGATTAGGGTTTCAACACATGAATTTTGGGGGGACACAAATATTCAGTCTGTAGCACCAGGTGATTCTAACGTGCAGCCAAAGTTGAGAATGCTCTTCTAGGGTTAGTCTCCCTTGGTCTCCACATTTAGCCAAACATAAGTGTCATCTAGTCCCTTGCTACTATGGCTCTGAAAATATTTCCTTCTAAATACAAACAAATATTTTAGTCCAGTGATAGAGAAATGAGGCCGCCTTTAGAGACATACCATATGGGTTTCCCCCGGTGGGTATACATTCAATGGAGACATCCGCTTTGGAAGAGGCACTAAAGGAGGCCTCTCTCTTATATATGGTTCTTTGAGGATTTTTCTCTGTAGTATCAGGGACAGAAAAATGGCCAACAAGATCAAGCCCAGAATTGCCATTAACACTATGAACCATAACTCGCTGTAGAACTCCGTGCTTTTGCTCCCTGATCCTTTCTTTTCTCCAGGAGTTGTCAGCACCAGGCCTGCAAAACCCAGGGACAGAAAAAGGAAACGCTATTTCAGAAGGCAATTTTGTGATTTCTTGCTCTGTTGTTTAATAAATTAGAAAGGCATGTATAGTGCTTTGTTGCACTTGTGTTCAGGCTGGGGAAATGGTGCAGTGGGTCGGTGGGTGTAAGGAGAAGTTTACAGCCCTTGGGAGACCTTGCTGACACCTCCCAGGTTGGAAATTGCAGCTGCCTTGGCACGCTCCCGGGAAATACAGTTGGAGGGGGTATGAGGGGATTTTTTAAGAGGGTTACCAAAGTAACCTTGGGAAAAGCCTACTTCACAGCTGTGTGCCTGGGGAGCAGTCCTTTCTGGGCTCATGTGAGGGTTGGAACCCAGACTAATATTGCTACAGAAACCCCATTACATACACAGTCAATGCTGTGTGGATCCAGGGTCCCCTCACTTCATGCCACAGCCCTGTTCCTGCGAAGTTTCTTGCAAACTGGATTTTGAGACGTCAGATACCATTTTCCATTGGGATGTTAACAGCTTGTGCTCACTAACATGTGGTCTTTATAGTACTTCTTGGACTCTGGCCTCTCTGTTAAGTAACAAAAGCTCTGCAAGTCATCACTCAAATGCCCTGGGAGAGCTTCCTAGGGATGGAAATCCTTTAGCGAAGGGACCACTTACCTTTGATTTCTATTCAGGTGTTAAGAGTTCAGTTGATGTGATTCTCTGCACATGAGGCTGATAGACATAGCTCACATTTAATGAGCATTTACCCTGTGCCAGTCCCTGTGCTAAGTAAGGGCTTTCCAGGGATGAAGGATCGAAGGATGGGGAGTAGCAGGACTGTCAAGTCTGTGGTTGTGGGAAAGCTGGAATGAGCGGGTCAGACTCGGAAAGGCTTATGGGATCACTGCAGAACAGCGTTAAGCTGTGGAATCGCCGTCGGCCTGGCAATCTGAGTGGGAGAAAGTCTCAGAGATCATCTCCATCCCAGCCCTTTGCTAGCACCAGCTCAGAAGCCTCTGGATCCACGAAGCCGTCATGCAGCAGAGGGCCAGGGAGCTGCTCTTCTAAAGCCAATGCTCGTGGCCAAGAGGAAGAAGGACAGACACAGCTGTAAATGCCTACTCTTTTGACAGCCCTCCCCCTTTGCAGCCCCTCAAGGACTGGATGGGTCTGCTTGGCCTTCACACCCACATTGTCAGGGCAAGTTGATTAAAGGGGAAGCATTTAGCACTGGGGTGAGGATGTTTAAGGGAGGGAGAGAAGGTGACTAAAATTAAAAATTGAACTCCATGAGAGGGGGGCTACACTTTGCTAACCCTAACTCTGAATCTGGAATATTATCGTTATTATCAACACAAATTGGCATTAGAGTATTTTCTCTTTCCTCTGGCTTTCTCTATAAATTCACTTTTTTTGGTGCACAAATTCATATAGCTCTTTATTGACAGAATTTGCGGTTAGGAGAGAACTTTAGTCATATCTCTCTGCATCTACAATTCAATGATTTGGCATTTTAAGAGTTTACCCTAACTCCTTGCCTAATGTAAGTTTCAAGAGGACTTAAAAAAATTCTTACAACACTTAACACAATTTCTTCCATATGGTGTATGGAAGATGTATAGATACATATGTATAAACAAACATGTATGCATAAAGAAACACAAATATGTATAAACAAACATGCATGTTTCTTTAGGAAAATGAGTAGATACTACACTAAATAGGATTTGAGTTAAATGTTTACCAAATCCAGTGCTGGTATCATATTGAATCAAAGGTGTCTTAACACTTCCTTCATCTGTAGTGCAGATGACCTGGAAAAAGAAAGCTAGACAAAGGTAAATGAGTCAGTTATTCAACATCTACAAACAGTGGGCACAGTTTCAGAAAATCAATGTATTATAGCATGAAGAAGTCTGAAAACAGGATTCCACATCAAGTTATGAGGTTTTACCTATTATGCAAACTTATTTCTAACTTAAAAACTATCAAGAAAAACAGCTATCATTAGTGTAGTAACGTATATAACATATACGTTATTACATATATGTTACCGATATAATAACATATATATATGTAACAGAACTAAAGAAGTTTAGAGATTATATAGCAAAGGAAAAGAATTATGTGAAGAATAAAGGCTAATTCACAGAATGTATCCTGTTATGCATATAATCTGAACCTGTTCCTTTAAACTTACAGGTGTTCCTTTCACTGGGCAACCCAGAGTTTCCTACTAAGCAGGAAGGCTCAACAGGGATCTGGGAAATCAAATGGTCTAAATACCTCTTACAGTAGCCAGGAGCCTGAGGGAAGTGAGTCTTGTAAGTCACACAGATGGTTAGAAGCCTGGCCAGGGGTAGAACCCGTATTTCCCAACTTTCAGGCCATCTCCCCATCACAACAAACTGCCCAGGTGACCAAGAACTGTGACCATGAAAATGTGGAGCTGACTTTTTGTAAAAATGTTACTGATAAGTTTCAAATGCTGTAAATGCAATGCTGGAGCTCATTGTTTACCTGCCCCTTTTAGCCAAAAGAAATAGTACATATTTTCAAGGAAACTAAAAAAAATCAACCACTAATGAATTCACTGTATAAGACCAGATTGCCCAAAAGGGCCTCACATCTATTGGTCCTGTGGCCATGTTGATCATTAGAAAATACTTAGTACCTTGAAAAGCTTTTTCTCATTTCAATTTAAAAACAAGACAAACAGAAGAAGGACATGTAATTAAGTAGGGAGAAAGTATTCAGTTTTAGAGGGAAGAGCGTTGTTGTTTCAAGAACAGATACTGATGTTGGTTAAGGAAAGCCCTTACTCAGGGTCTAAGATTTGGGGATGGTCATGGCCTGATTACGCTCTCTTTGGAGGCTGTGGATGCATCAAAAGAGAGTCTCCGAAGTCCCTAAAAGTGTGTTATTTTGGGATACTCTTTGCCTGTGGGTTTTATTTCTCTAGTGCACATAACCTGCCCTCTGGTCTTGTTCCTGGGGACCCTCACGTCAGCAGAGGCAGTGCTCAGAGGACCACATCAGAAGCGTCATCAGGAAAACCTGATCGATGCCGAGCAGTCGCTTTCCCAGGAGAAGTGACCACTTAACCCAGGACATGTTAATGATGACCATCTGAGATCACCTTTCAGATCGTCAGATTGAGCATCTCGGAAAGCTGGGAAACCCAGCTTCTTGTGCCCTGAGAAATGCGAATGGGAAACTCACTTCTGTCCGCGGTCTTTGGGATGTAGAGGGTGGTGTCGAGGCCGCTGTACACGCGCTGCCCTCCATCGGTCAAGACGAACTCCTTCAGCCGCCCGTTCAGCAGGAAGGAGCCACTCCAGTCCACACATACCACGGATAGATTGCTGTCCACCGAGAAAGGGGCACGGTACTGGGGCACTGTTGGGAGAAGGATGTAAGTTCTAAAAATAGTTGGACAAAGGTTCTAGCTCTAAAAATAGTTGAGAGAAGGTTGCAAGCTCTAAAAAGAGGTGGAAGAAGTTTCTAAGTTCTAAAAATAAGTGGGAGAAGGTTGTAAGTTCTAAAAATACGTGGGAGAAGGTTGTAAGTTCTAAAAATAGTGTGCTTTTTATTTTAAAATATGAGCACACATTTTTTTTTTTTTTGTCCTTGCTGGAACCCTTCCTATTTCCCTTACTGCTTAAAGGAAAAAACTGGCTTTGGGGGTGAAAAGAAAACCATGGGAACGCATGTGAAATGCTTTCTCAGCAATGTCGCACCTGCTTTCCAAACAAAAATCAATGGAGAGTGGTGTTTTATGAAATACAACTATTAACATACAATGGTTCTGCTCATCAGCATAGCCCCGGAGCTTATATTTTGTTGCATTTTCCTTCTTTTAACAGGTAAATTATCCTTAACACTATTAACTACAGTGGATAGCTATTTTTCATATCAAGTCAATATTTATTGCTGCAAAGCCCCAAGGACCAGATGAAGTTAATATTTTATTTTCTCCTATAACTAAACTGCTTAGATGGTGAATTATGTTCTTTTGGCAGCCATTTATTTTTAAAGCTTTTTCTCGAGCCGTTCGTTTGTTTCCTAAGATAGTTAAAAAGCCTTGCAAATAGCAATTCGAGTATAATAATTCATTGCCCTGACTAATCAATCAATAGCACAGTACATTAGTATATAATCAAGCTCAGGTCTCCTAAGTATTGTATCAGATAGAGAAGCAACGTTGTGTGCATTTAACAGGCATGAGAACTTTGCGTTTTTCAACTCCTTACTAAAATAAAGGAAGAATAATCCTTAACTGAGGCTCATCTTTTAAATGAATCATTTCTGTATGAACAAATGAAGGGATACCATATCATCTTGTCAAGTCAGAAGAGATTTATTTCATGAGATCTCATTTTCTCCAAAATAATCAATACATTTGTAAGAGCATTAAGATCCAGCTTTATATGAAATTGGCTTTTAAGAAAAGAAAAAAAAAAGGGAGTGGTAGAAATAAATTGGATATCCTTTTTTCCTTTAAAAATTAAATCCATCTGTTGCTGATGTGAGGAAATATAACAAAATAAGGAATAATTACCCTTTTGTGATCATAAGATTCAACCACGAAGACAAATTTGATTCTCATCTTTTAAAATAAGATATTTTCATAAAGTTATAGAAAAATTTTTCTGCAAATACTGAAACAAGAGCTATCAAGCCCTCTTTAAATATATATTTTTTAACACAAATTGTGCCTAATATCACAATGGAACATACTATTGTATTTGTCTGTGGCTTCCCTCTGTCACTTAATTTCAGTAGATTTCCACTTCTCCCCTACATCATAACAGTACAGACAAGGAGAAGGCTTGTAAATAGTACAAAAATAGAAAGGTAGGGGCTTTATTTGCCTTGCAGGATTTGGAGATCTTCCTGAGGAAAAAGAGTGATCAAACTATCAAAATAATCAGGAATAACGGATTTGAAGACTGAGGAAATGATAACAGCTACTATGCCAATAAAGTAGTACAATGCAAGTACAATAAAGTACTTGATGTACTTTATTTTATTTAATCCTCAAAACAATCTTGTAAGAATTAGTTCCTAATTTTCCACGTGAGGAGACTAAAGTTTAGAGAGATAAAATAATCTGCTTAATGTCAGTAGCTGGTAGGGGACAAAGGATCTGAACCCAGGCCTGCTTAACACCAAAACCCATGTTTTTTTGTTAAAATCAGTACACATGTATTTAAAGGAGCATGATTTACTAATTCACTTTATGGGTGCCCTTCAGTGGTGAGTGGGTTCATCCTGATTGTTAAATATTCAGGAATTTTGTGAGTTGGTTATTAAACCCAGCCACTATTAAAAATTAAATCATATAAACCTAAATAAATTATATTAAAACAAAGGTAATAAATATTGAAACTTTGTAACTTCTTAATTATTTCACTACCTTTTATTATCTATGCTCTCATGCTGTTTAAATCTATTGTATCGGGATGGTGGAAATATTACATAATGGTACACGACCTTTTCCCAACTCTGTGTTCAGTGCTGTCACGTTGGCAACTTGAAATCAGCCAAGTAGGAGTACTTTACACCATGGAAATTGGTGAGCGCTTCAAGTCAGGACATTTTTCTTTCATGGAGGCCAGTTGTTAAACATTTACACCTCACCTCTGCTCTTCCACTGCAGGTGTAATTCAGGCAGAGGGGGCGGAATATGTTGCTAATGCTTCTCTAGACCCTTTTCTGATCACGTTTATATAAAATTGCAAATACTATTTTCAAAGCATCTTCTGGTTTGTATTCTTCGATCCACATTTTCTCTCTGCTAGTTCATATAATGAGTTAAAAGGAACATAAATGGTATTTAAACCCCATACAACAGCCAGTGAACTACTGTGTTTTTCCATGTCTGTGGATCCAGTAAACAGATTAAGAGAACGCTTTCTCCTTCAGTGCTGCTGCAACCTTCAGCCACTTCTTCAATGTCAAGGAAGAATAGAAAGGCAGGACATCTTAAATCTGTTCATTCTGTTCTTCCAGCATAAGGGGAAAATGTCTGGCAATGACTAAGTTTCATGTTGAAAAAGAGAATTGGTGATAACCTGCAAACCTCGCATAGCTGTTTTGGCCTGGCCTTCTGGTGATACACACACAAAACCTGGAATAATTAGCAAACTTGGCTTATAAAGATACAGATCTCCCTTGACTTAGGATGGGGTTACGCCCGATAAACCCATCATAAATTGAAAATATCCTAAGTTGAAAATGCATTTAATACACAGAAGCTACCAAACATCATAGCTTAGCCTCGCTTACCTTAAACGTGCTCAGAACGCTTACGTTAGCCTACTGCACAGAAATCATTTAATGCAAAGTCTATTTTATACTAAACGGTTGAGTATCTCCTATAATTGATTGCAAACTGTACTGAAAGTGAAAAACAGAATGGGTGTCGGGTACGGAATTGTTGTAAGTGTATTGGTTGTTTACCCTTTTGATGGCATGGCTGACTGGGAGCTGCCCTCAGCATCACAAGAGAGAATCATACTACAGATCACTAGCCTGACAAAGATCACTATTCAAAGTTTGAAGTATAGTTTCTACTGAATGTGTATCACTTTGGCACCATCGTGAAGTCAAACCATTGTACATAAGGGACAGTCTGTACTGTAAACGGTAATTGCTTCTCAAAGATGGTGGTGGTGTTTTGTCCCATTCCTCGTATGGAGTAGCGTTTTTTTTTAAGTCAGAATTCATTTGACTACACTTTCATTTCAGGAATAAATGTTTCTCACAGTTCTTTTTGGGTTTGTGAAGGGAGGATAGCGAGAGGAATAGGCAAAAAGGTAAAGGAGGTTACACAATTAGTCAGTAGACGTTATGAAGAACGATTACACTTTGCTTTGATTATAGCTTGGGTGACAAAGGACACTGATTGTGCGGTGCCAACGGTAAACGTGAGACATTCTGGATGCATTCACTCACTCACTAAACAACACATTTTGGGTATCTAAGACACTCTGCCCAGTGCTGGAGATAAAATGGAGAGAATGAGAGTCAAAGGAAGCGCACATTTAAGGGGAAAGATGCGTTCTCTGTCGGGGGGGTCTGCCCAACTCAAGCTGGTTATGAGAAGTTCAAAGGGAGGCAAGAAAGCTGGGTGTGAGCGTCTGGATTTCAAGCAGGGAGATCGGGGAGGAGATGACCATTTGGGAGTCAGCCTTCAGAACTGAAGCCTTGGAGGAGATGAACTCACCTGAAGAGGGAAGAGGTGAGGCGAGAAGGAGAGGAAAAAAGAGGGAAGGGGATAAAACGGAAAGTGTGAGCAGAGAAAGTTTAGGGCTGAGGCTTAAAAACCTTGGTTGGTGGAAGATCAAGCAACAAAGTTGACTAACACTGAACATCCAAAGACGCAGGTTTCCCAGGAGAGACTTGTCATGAAAACTAAGGGGAGCCACTTTCTACCAAGGATTGAGGCTTCAATCACGTTGAATGTTCCCAACGTTCCCCAGTGTTCCCAAAAAAGCCCACTGGATTATCAGTGTGGAGGTCAAGGGCAAATTTAGGAAGAGATTTTCGTGCAGGGATGAGGTGGAAATCAGTGTGGAGGAACTTAGAGAACATGTGGGAAGAAAGAAAATGGGAAAGCACTTGAAGACCATTCTCTAGAAGAGTTGTGCTCTGTGGGGAGGAGCTGGGGCAGGAACCAGAGGGGAAATGGAGTCTATTCGCTTTAACATTAGAAAGATAGAAGCAACAGTGATACACTGAAGATTAAGGATAGGAAAATGATGAACAGTAGTGAAGGAAGTGGTACTCAAAGCACAAGAGGCAGGTTTATTTCAGATGGAAGGACCACCCCTTCCTGCCGTGTCCCTGGCGGGAATGATGCAGATGCAGGACACGTGGCTGTCTGGGGTGGGAAGGGAGCAAATTACTGACTGATGACATTTCCTTTCCTGGTGAATTACGAGGCAAGGAGCTCTGCCAAGACTCTAGGGAGAGGTGGGTGAGGATTGTATAGGCTTGTGGGAAAAGGATGAGAAGAAGTGGAAGGTTTGAGGAGGGTGGAGAAGGTCTGAAATCTCTATTACAGAAAGTAGGTAGTGAGTTGACCAGGTTAACACAGCAGTACTGAGGGTGCTGCTGAGCTGGGTGATCCTGAACTTAGAGTAACACTTCTACGTTCTAGGTGTGGAAACTGGAGGGACTTAAGCTCTGCCTTTAGCTCATCATATAGCTCCAGGAGCCTCACTTCAGATTCTAATCAATGTGAATGGCATCCTGGAATTGTAGTGCACAGTCCACAGCCCTGCCTCAGTTTTCTCACCTATAAATTTGGTTAATAATAGTACTTAACTTCATAGGTTTGTGGTAAGGATTATTTGTAAAATGCTTGAACAGTGCCAGGAACGAGCAAGTGTTCTCTAAAAATGACCTCTTGCGAACATCCTGCCATGTTATTGCTCAGGTACATTAAAGTCTTCGTATGAGGCAGTGAACTTTCACGAATGCCTAACTCTTACTTTTAAAAATGTCAGTGCCAAATACCGAAGATGAGGTTATAATCTGATATAATGTTTCTGGAAAGCAAATTTGCAATAAGTGTGCAAAGCCTTAAAAGACTTAAAATTCCTGATGTAGTAAATTCCATTTGTTGCCATTTAAGAAGATAACCAGACATTCACACAAAGATTTGTTCACAAACTTTCTCACCACATTTATAAAAGGAAAATATTAGAAATAACTGAAATGCCCAATTTATTCATAGGATGGAATGTTATATTGCCATTAACCTTGGTGGCTAAAGAGTTTTTAATGCCATGGGAAATGCAAATAAAATAATGTCAAGTATAAAAAGCAGACTATGAAATTTTCATTAGAGTATGATCTCAGCCATGTAATAAAAACTCTGCATAGAAAAGGGATTAAAGGAATGAATTACGCCAAAATATTAATGGTGGTTGCCTCTGGGTGTGGTGGGATTATAAGCAGGACTGGCTTCATGGTTGTGTGACCTGTGCAGATGCCCAGCATCCCTCATGTAGAAGAATTATGGACTTAGTTTGATGCTCTGCTGTCATTATCTTGAAATTGTTAACGATTTTTGAACAAGGGGCCCTATATTTTCATTTTCCAGTGGAACCCACAAATGACGTAGCTGGCTCTAATTATAAGTGCTTATTTTATTCTTAATACCTTTTGTATTTGCCATTTTTAAACAGTAGACATATAAACCTTATAAAATCTGAAAAGGACTTATTTTACAGAAATGTAAGGAGGCCCCAATTGATTAGCTAATTGCCCTTTTCTGCACTCAGTAGCCCTTTTGCTTTTCCTGGCAGTGCCGTATATCAAAGCTTTCCAGAAATGCGAGCTATGACGCCACGTCATTTGAAAAGAAAAGGAATGGCAAACTTCTCTAAAAAGTTATCTCAAAATAAATAAAGAAAAAAAGTCATCTTACCCATGTATTAGCTTTCTCTTAATTGGTTTTCATCCCATTGCTACATGAAAAATCTTCCTAAATTCACTCTTGATCTCCATATTATTTAATCCAATGGGCATTTTCCCCCAATAGTCATGTTCACTGATGTCTCAGTAGCATTCAAAGGAACTGAACACTCAGTCCTTTTAGCAAACTGTTTTCCCCCTACCTTTCAGGACAAGCTTCCCCTGCGGCTGCCCTCCTACCTTTTTGGCTTATGGTGGCAGCCACTTCTACTCACATTCTTTTTGGGTGATGAAGCTGATCCATTCAGAGGCCGTGCTGCCCAAATCATTGTGGGCTACCACCCTCAGCTTGTAGGTGGTGTAGGGCTGGAGACCCCCGAGGCTGGCTCTCAGCCCTGGCCCAGTGTACTTTGTCTCGGTTTGGCTGGGAGTACAGGGGGTGGCTGAATCCGGAGGGCAGGCCATGTAGAGCTGGAGCTCATAGCTGGAATGAGAATGGACACATAAAGAGAAAACAGGCAAAGGAATTAGTCTAACTCTCTTTTAAACCTGTTAATATTTTGTTTTCACTGAACTACCAGCTCTTTCAAATTCCCATTTGTGGGAGACTGCTCTTAGAAACACTTTATTTAATGCTGTTGGAAATGGGCAGCAGATGGAACCAGAGAAATGATAAGAGAAGTCACATGTATACACATGTTGCTGTCCACCCAGCAGCTAGGAATCCTTGTTGGCAGAGATAAGATATTTCTCTCTTTTTAGAAGAGAGTGATAAAACTGTTCTTCTCTGTTGAAAATAAAGAATATCTTTTTTTCCTCCAGATTATCTTGAGTGAAATAACTTCTGTGGTCTTTCAAACAGTGGTTCATTATGACATTTTAAATTAGATCAAGGAAATTCTGATCTAGTCACAGAAGTTCCTTATGTTCTAGCTGAGCCCTGTAGAATGAAACATTCCAGGGAACCATGAGGAAGAGCACATCCTTTCAATGAATGGGAACACACTGCCTTGTCCTTTTTTTTTTTTTTGGATGCACTGCGCGGCATGAGGGACCAGGGATCGATCCCGTGCCCCCTGCAGTGGAAGTGCTGAGTCTTAGCCACTGGACCGCCAGGGAAGTCCTTGCCTCTCCTTTCTTATTTAAGAAAATTTTGTTGTTCACCTTTCTATCCTTAGCTGATTTATGGTTGAAACACTTTGTGGGGAATGTGACCACTCAAATCAATTGATTTGTCTATTTTGCTATAGGTGTCTGTTCAATCAGCAAGTCTTCCTTGGGGAGGGCTGGGTAGCTGCATGTCCGTGTTCATGTCTTATTTCGGTTTCTTTGTCCTTTTGGCTCTCCCATGCTACCTTTGAATGACGCCGTTGGGGAACAGTGGGGGACTCCACTGGAAGGAGGCTGTCCTCGAGGCCAGTGTCTGGATCTGGGGACAGGACAGTCCTGATGGTAGAGCAGAAGGAGTTCTCAGCTCTGCTGTTGGCCCTTGGCTGCAACAATTGAAGCAAGTACAGGCCTCCACCCCAATGGAGTAGGTCGTGAAGGGCTGCAGGCCATGAAGCGTCTGCTGGGTGGCCAGGCCTTCAGCCAGCTGTAGGAGGAGAGAGAAGACTAGATGAGGCCCAGTGGCAAGTCACAGACAGTTGGTTCACTTTTATCGTGTACCATGCGTTCTATGAATAGAGTGCCGTGCTAGTTACTCTGGGAGATGCACCTTGGCCTCTATCACAATATTTACCCTGAGGAATGACCAATCCAGCTGGAGAGGCATGGCTTAAACATGCAAAAACATGCAATGAGATATCAGTTTGATAGAAGTTTGAGGCAACAGGATAGAAATCACAGGGAATAATGTTGTCTATTACCGTAAAGAGATATTAGAAAATGGCTCAAAAATCACAAAATACTGACCGAGTTCTGTGACCCTCAGAATGATGCCTTTTCGAAAAACAAAATCTATATTTGAATTATATTTCTAAGTCAACATTCACTAAGGTCCATATTCTGCCATTGTTACTTGTAATTTTGGGGTCAAAACTCCCCTCAAATCTTAGAGTTGAGTATTTAAGAGCTTGAAATACATATTATCTATTTGTATATTTACATATATTTAAGAGTTTGAAAGTCCATGTCTTCCTCTAAGGGTATTGATCTGTATGAAATATAGTTTTTTCTCAATTATCTTTGTTGCATTATAAACTATTTGGTTTATCTGGAGCAAATATTTTTACCTTATTGTGCTTTTATTAAGTGCTCTTTGGAATGGAAGAGCTCAGAAACTAGAAACTCATTTTCACATTGACATAAGCAACATTTAATTAAGAAGAGCTACCTGTTGTTTAAAAAAATGCATACAAGGCACTCCAAATAGAAATTATTTGAGTTTATTAATATTATCATTTTATAAGCATGGATAATCAAGGGTTGATTATATTTACATCATCTATATTTATTGAATCGGAAGCCTTGTAGAAAATATGCTAATATTTCTTTAACATTCCATACAAGACTTCCTCGCATGTGAGTTATATCTTTTGAAACTGTGTTTCACTACCTGCTACGCTGGCCTCAGAGGATTTCTCCACGCTTGCCAAAACTGTTCCCTCAATTGGTCTAAATAATTTATCGTGTCGTACCAGGATCTGTGCAACTTCTCTATGAGGTTTGTGTGAACAAAGTATTCTAACCTGCACTTATTTATGAGAAATGTGAGAGTGACAGCAGCTGTCCTGCAGAGAAAAGAGACTTCATCCCCTGGCAGGTAGTCTCTTCATTTAAATAATGCAGGAACTGGTCTAGTTGATTATTTAGTGTCCCTTTCAGTGAATGGCTTGGTTGAAACACACTGTGAAAGATGATTTCCCTCCACGGACCAACTTGTCTCCTCGATGTGCCCCAAATGTGTTAATACACAAACAGTGGAGTGGGGCTGAGCTGAGCTGTTCTGTTGTTTCTTCCAAAGACCTAGAACTTTCTAGAAGTCACCAAAACAAAGTCTGAGACTTCAGTGTGCTAGTAGAGATTTGCTCGTGCCAAAAGGGGGATTCCGAGGATATCCTTTGCTCTACTTTTCCCTTTTTCATATTAAGATTTACACCACCAACAGAGACCCTTTGTTGGCCCCTTACTATAAGCCACTACTATGCTGAGTGCTTGACATGTGTTTTCTAATTAAATTAATTCAACTAATTTGGTTATCTCTAAAGTCTTAGGTTCCTTAAAAGATCTGTGGAGTCTTTAATACCACATTTAGCCCTCCTCTCCCAGAGGATTTACATATATTCTGTACGTTTCCTAATGCTATTTCTTTGCAGAGAGATCTTTGTGCCACTAAGGTCACCACAGGGCAATTGAGAACAGATGGATAAGAAAGAAGTATCAAGGGGAAGAAAAAGCAAGGACACCATGGTTTATGACTTCCGTTGCGGAGCACAGGCTGCGGACACGCAGGCTCAGCGGCGACGGCTCACGGGCCCAGCCGCTCCGCGGCATGTGGGATCTTCCCAGACCAGGGCACGAACCCGCCTCCCCTGCCTCGGCAGGCGGACTCTCAACCACTGCGCCACCAGGGAAGGGAAGGGAAGGGAAGGGAAGGGAAGGGAAGCCCCTATGATTTGTTTTAAATAAACCGATCAGAATGCTGCTGCTCACCACCGTCTGGGCCCCGCTGGTATCGTTGGAGAACAATCTGTAGAGACTGACAATCCCGTTGGGCTTCTGCGGGGCGCTGATGTTGACCACTGCTTGGGTGGCAGAGACCGCATGGAACTTGGGGGCCCTGAGACCTTCCGGGGGGGCGGGCCCAGTTCTACACCGCGTCCAGCTACTGGAGGCTTTTCCTGCTGAATTCACGGCCCAGACCTCAAAAAGAAATCAGTAAGACCAGTCAAAAGCCAGAAAACTTCAGGCTGCAGAGAAGTTGGCAACTCAGAGCAACTGAAAACAACAGAATGAGATAAACTTGCGTCTTGCAACTTTGTAATTGCAAAGGAGGGCGGGTCCTTCCCGTTTTTTAGCCTTTGACCCTGTGAACACAGAGGGGGTCCTATTAGAGTCCCGATTTCTGAAGCAAGCTGGCTGATGGCTGATTTAAACCTAATGAAAAACTGCTCATCTCTGTGCGGGGTGTGGAGTGATTTTGTCAGCTTCTGCAAACTGGATAGATCTGCAGACTCCATAAAACTCAGCAATTCTTAAACCCCGGCCCCACCCAATCTGCATGAAAATTGAATTTTCCTTTCATCAAGGAGGGAATAAACATAGGGAAGGAGGTGTAATCTTATTTATCAAGCACCATTTGTATAATTAAACACGAATATCCTAAGAGGTTGCCTTAGGTCATCATTTGCATGAGTAAGTGATTTGTATAATGTCAGGTACAATAGACAGAGTAGATGGATGTGTGAGTGGATAGGGTTAAATTAGGCCCAATAATAGCCAACCACACAGTGATCAATCAGGATGATAGATCTAAACGGCAATCCGAGCAGACTGTCTGCACGTTTAGGAGTCTTCCTTAGTAAGCTTTCATGTTGTGCAAGTCTGACCTCAGGAAATTGTTCCCTCATTTGGTGTCTCTGTGTATTTATATATGTAAACACACACACACAAATATTACAATATATACAATATATACGCTATAGATAATAATTACAATATATACCATTATATGATATATACATGTTTTACATAATTATATAGGTGTGTGTATATATATATATATATATATATAAAAATTTGTTCTGAGCTTTTAAAGACAAGTCTGGAAAACTTGTTTGATTCTATAGTACACACGTTCTAGGTGTGCGGTGTTAAAAGAGCATGCGGAATGTTCAAAATACGAGATATTTAGAAAACACTGTAGGAGAATACTTTGCAGTGAGAGTTTAGTTTCATTTTTGTTTATTTTGCTTTCGTATCAATAATAATTTTAAGAAAATAAATAAATATTGGAGAGATTTTCAGTACTTAGGCTAACTTCTATCAGTGTTTCTGTACTTTTTTTTTTTTTTTGCAGATTTCTTTGTAAAAGTAAAATTTCTGATGTTGAATTGCTCTTGGATTGCTGTCAAATGCAAATCTCCAGCCTCTTGCTGATAGGATTGTCAGAAACCCCGTTTTTTTCCCCGGTTTTATTGAGAAATAGTTGACATACATGCCACATTTTAAAAAGAGGTTACGAACCTACTGACAAAGCAGAACCTGTTCTTTTCAGAGCTCTGATCCATTTCTCTCATAGTTTGCATAATAACCACTAACATCTGTATAAATTCTATACTTTACAAAGCACTTTAAGAAACGTTCGCTGACTTGGTCCTCACAACACAACCTCGTAAGGTGGCTGGAGAATGTATTATTAGCCCCTTTTACAGATGAGGAAATCAAGGCTCTGAAATGTGACTCTTGTTCAAGGTGACAGAAGTCACTAGAGCTGAAACTAGAATTCTACTCGCCAATAAACTTTATTGCTCTTCCCAGTAAACTGTGCTTTTGATTCTGTATGTCATCCATACACATAAATAAGATACTCAGGATCATGAATATTAAATGACTTTTCTATAGACAATTACCTACCTGCAATTCTGGATTGGGTAAAGTCTCTTAGCTTGCAAGGGTAAATAGACATGCCCAGGTTGTCTCGAATGATAGAGGTTTGTTTTGATAGGCCCAGGAAACTGTCTTAGCAATGGGAAAGCTAGACTCCATGGAAACCAGAGTACAGGGCAGAACACAGCTGTAGCTGCTCTTAGCATCCGCTCTGGAATGGCCATGGTCAGTCTTACAACAGGGAGGGTAGCTATAGGAGGTAATTGGTGAGGAGGTCAGATCTCAGGGCTGATGAGAACGAGTCGTGGACTCCCCAGTCTGCTCCAGACCAACCTCTGTTACTGTGGATGTCTTGCAGTGGGGTAAGGGGAGTATTTTTGATTACACAATGAGTAACAAAGATTGAAAGGAAAATATTCTTGAGAAAGGGATGCAAAATAAGGTGCACATACTGATATCAAATTCTTTGCCAAGAGAAGGGCTTTGGTTGGTTGGTGATTTAAGGGTATACAGAATTTTAGTGGGGGCCACAAAGGATAGAGAACACAAGGAGGAAAGTGCAACTGGGCTTGACAAAAATTCAGCAAGTTGCCAATTAATTACTGAGCATCCCATCTATTAAGGCTTTTTAATGCTGCTGTTGGCAGATGGGACTAGACCTCATGCCTTTCTGCGCTACTTGGGCAAACGGGGGTGGAGGAGTCCTAGTTCCAAAACGTAATTTAATCCATGGTATTTTAAAATACTTGCATCTCAATAGTGTGGTATTTTGCTATGGATCTTTAGAAATATTCTCTTCTAAAACCTAGGCAATAAAGAATTCCCCATCCGTAAGTGGAAATGTATGTAGGATCTAGCGTCTTTTGTCTTTGACAGGAGACCTTCATAATACAGTGCTTTTTTCCTAGTCTTTCTTTTTAGTATTCAATCAATTTGAGATCAAAATAGCATTCATATAAATCAACATGCTTATGCAAAGCAGGAGCAGCCTATTTACATGAGCTCCTCTGGAAATGAAAGCTGTTACAATGAAGAGAAAGCTGTGCTAAGGAAGCATTATGGATTTCACAAATCTTGCACCAACAAGGCATTGTATCTTATACCAAACCACCAGAAGAAAAGTCAAAAAGAAACTGTCAGTGATATTCTTTCTTTCTCTCTCTGTCTCTCTCTCTCGAGGTAAAAAGTCCTTTATCCAAAAATCGCTGTAGATTTTTGTCTATGCCCAGCTAAACAAGAGATAAAGGAACTAGGGTTTTCCTGGTAGCTCAGTGGTTAAGAATCCGCCTGCCAATTCCGGGGACTCGGGTTCAAGCCCTGGTCCGGGAAGATCCCACATGCCGTGGAGCAACTAAGCCTGTGCGCCACAACTACTGAGACTATGCTCTATAGCCCACGAGCCACAACTACTGAAGCCCGCGCGCCGAGAGCCCGTGCTCCGCAACAACAGAAGCCACAGCAATGAGAAGCCCGTGTGCCACAACGAAGAGCAGCCCCCGCTCGCCGCAACTAGAGAAAGCCACGTGCAGCAACGAAGACCCAACGCAGCCAAAAAGAATAGAGTAAAACAATAAAATAAAATAAATAAATTTATTTAAAAAAGATAAAGGAACTAAAGTCTAGTTCAAGGTTCAGGATAAAAATACTAACAGATTATGCTTATGATTTATTTCTACTGAGAAATAATGGGCCCAAGATTTGGGTCCATCTTTATATGGTAGAGAAAGAAAAAGCAGAGATCTTGAGTGGGAAAATTTGAGTAATATGCCCTGATCTTTTATTTTTAACGAATCAAGAAATTAAATATCTTGAGAACAGACGTAGAGTTGCCTACTTTGTCTATCTCAATCTATTCTATCTATCTATCTATCTATCTATCTATCTATCTATCATCTATCGCCTATCTATCTACTTGTTAGCTAACTGATAAGCCAATCCATCTGGTTTGTATCCCAAGATTCCCTCACATCATCATTGAGTATATAAACAGTGTGTGAGCTACTCACAAAAAAGAAGGGACATTTTAAGAGCTGGAAACAGAAGTACAGCTTATGAATTCCATGGCCAAGAGAAAAAAAAGTAAGGATACTTTTATCTTTCATGTATTCAGAATATCCTTAACCCCACAGCATTAGTGGAATTGAACATATTTTTTATAATAAAAAATTAGATGATTAAAATTTCCACTAAAGTAACTTATTTGGGTTTAATGAACACTTGCACATGTGTGTACACACACACACACACACACACACACATAAGAGTTAGGAACTTCCCAATGCAGAGCTGTTAAAAATGAGAACAAGTTAGGACTGGCCAAGTTGGGGTGTTTTCCTCTCTAACGTTTTGGATGAAACAGCGAAAGGAGTTACAATGTAAGAAGATGTCATGGAAAACACAGGTTAACTATTTGAATACATTGTAAATAACTAAAATGATCTAACCATAAATTCTATAACTGACTAGTGAAAGAATAGATCTATTTGTTTTCAATCTAATTTTTGATATCTAACTAGTGACTATTACCATCTTTATGCTGTTTTCCATTAAAAAATAAAATTGTTCTTTTATTTACTCCGCTCCCCTCCCCATCCCCCAGGTCTAATCACTGTAGTTTGCTTTATAAAGTTTTAATTACATGAGATGTCAGCATCTGTCACCACGCTGCCCAGATCTCATTGCTGTGGAAACAATGGGCTCAGTTGTTTGTCCTCTGTTGAAAACTGCCTCTTAGAAATCTTCCTTCAGAGGAGTCTTTGTCAAAATGTGTTCCTTGGCTACAATCATCAAAATCATCTTGTGTTCTTGTAAGATAATTTATAGTGAAAAGATCTCAGAACCTGCCTTTTTAACAGATTTCCAAGTGATTCTTGTGCCCAGTCTTATTTGAGAAACAGAGAGAGCTCTTCTCTATAGAACCAGGTACACAAATCTAGGCACCATACATTTTTCAATTTCTGTTCATGTGTTGTCTATTTAGAGTTGTACTTTGCATTACTTTTGTCATTACCTTCAGCCATTCAAATAAGCACACAGCATGTATCTGGTTGCATATGTTACAATTGCAATGATCACCACCAAGTTTATTACAGTGGCCACAGTTCCAAGCAGAACCAGAGTTCACTAGCTTTGGAGAACAACCATTTGCTGCCTAGTTTTCACTCCAGGTGCAAATTTCTTGAAACATTGATCTTTCTGGAACTTGTTGGGTCTATTTTTTCTTTACAGCCCAGATGAATATTATTAACCATTCTAAAATGCTCCTAATTCCTCTCATCCAACATTTCTCCTTCTAATTTTATTCCAGAAGGAAAGCAAGATTTGTGAATGGAAGCATTTGTAATAAATTTTGTGAAAGAGAAAGAGAAGGACCCACGACTCTGCCGAGGATGGCAGAAGGGGAGATGCTTCAGAAATTCTCTTAGAGTGGTGGCCCATTGGGTGCTTATGTTACTGACCTAGTTATGCTTTAGCACAATTTCCACACTTAACTGTAAAGCAGTTTTCATTTCAATGCGTTGTCTCGCTCAATGGCTCACAGCTTTCTAAAATAACATTCCCCAGGACTGATACTTTCCAAGTGTAGCCTCACTGCAAAGAGAAACTCTTAATGTACATTTCCACATTTCCAGGGTTTCTTGATGTGTTTTTCCTTTATCATGGAATAAAAAAGTCCTTAATGGTAAAAATACCTTATGATTCTTTTGGTTGGGGAAATGCTACAAGTCTTGATAAGACCAAGAGGCCATACCTAGTGATGCTTTCTATACTGTTAGCATCCAGCTGATGTCTATTTGTTCTTGTATTTGCTATCATATTCCATATAAAAATGGATCACAGGAATAACCAAATTCAGCCAGTGATCTTTCACAAAAACCCTCTAATCTGTTGATTCCTAATGTAAGTGACAGTGGCTATCCTTGTCCTTGAAGCAATTTGAGATTTTGCTCTTTCTTCCAGGCTGTTTGTTATGAGTTGCAGTATAACTGCTACTCTCAGAGGATTAATACATGGAGGGATTTTTCAGTTCTCTGCAACTTCTGTGCTATTCTAAAACACACTTCCTTGTGGAATAATGATAATTTTTGATGAAACAGAGACATTTCAACAATATTGTTTCATATCAAGCAGCGTTAGGGAGGCAACATCATTATAAAAACTGGAGAATGTGAATATATTTTCGTGACGATTCACATCAGAAGTAAACAAAAATCCAACATGAACAGCCATGCCAGTAATTAATAAGAAGAGTAAATAGGTCGCATGTTAACAGGCAAACAATTAAATTATTTGTTTCTTAGGGGCATGTAATGAGATTGTTATCACACTCCCAGAAGAGAGACAAATAGATATTAAAAAGGTCTTTCCGATACCTGTATTGGCTGAGGCCAACAGCTAATTCAATAGATTCGATCAAAATCACCTCTTTTTTCACTGCTCCTGATTTATGACTTGGGCTGTAGTTAGTCATCATTCACTGCAGTTTGCTCTCCAGCACTCATAAACTATGCCTCATAAATAAAAAGATACAATCAAGGAAATCATATCAATTCATCTACAACCTTGGAGTATATTTTCCCATAGCACTCACGCTAATGTCTTTTTAAAGGGTAGCTTGCCGTGGGTTTTGAATATGTGCGAAGAGCAACGTGCCAAAACGGACTCTGCCAGAACCGTGGTTAAGAGAGACTCGTGGCTAGAAAGGGAAGGCAATAAATCTGAAAAGATAACGAGATTAAAAAAAAATTTCATGAACCGTCCTGTAGGCTGCAGTCATAAAGGAATAACTTGCTGAAAAGCTCTGTGTAGCTATCTGTTTAACCATCAACCTATCTGATTTTCTTTCATCATCAAATGGACTTTTTTCAGCATCTCTGTTTGCATGGTGCTTTGCTGGGTCCATTAATAGTTATGCTTTTACAGATATGGTCCTTGCATTCCAGGCTTCTTTAATCTAAAACACTTTGGATCGGGCAAGATGGAACACAATTTTAATTGAATTCTGGGACCCAGGGGACGAAGGGTACAGCAGAACATTGTGTTCCTTTCTACTGGTGCTTTTGAAATTCAGGGATGTGAAGCTAGTAAAGAGATTACGAGACATTTTCCTTGCTAGAAATGGGTGTCTTCTGTCACTACTGCTGAGCATACAGCCTTGCCCTTTGTGGGTGCTCAACAAATATTAATGGCTCTCTTCTAAAATATAAGGAGGGGAAAATTGGCTTCAGCATTAGTGGGGAATACTGAAACTAGCTTCCATGCGATGTTCGTAATGATAATGAAAATTTGGAATTTATCATACTCCTTTTTATTGCTTGTGTCTGCCCTCCCTGAGAGAAAATAGGAACCCAGTCCCATCCAGCTCTCATGGAGGATACGTAAAAGTAGGTCATGGGTTTATTGAGCACTTATACTTTTATAAGGGTATTACATGTACTCATTTATTTCATCCTCTCGGCAATCCTATGAGGCTGGTATTAGCATCACCACCAGTTTACACACAGGGAAACAGAGGCACAGAGAAGTTTATGCACCTTGGTATGTGGCAGGGCCAGCCTTCTAATACAGGTACGTGATGTAAAAGCCTGAACTCTCTACTTTTTTCTGTTGAAGGAGGGTCTGGACACATCTTGTAAGTGTTTGAGATCCTGCCCTAGAGCTGTCATTAACCCCTGCACAGACTGGCTGTTTCTGCAGAGAACGGCCCCAAAGTGAGGCGGTGACAGTGACCGCAAACATCACAGCATCCATACCTGCTGCCGCGTGTCATGCTTTAAACAATATCGCATGTTAGACAGAGGCAAATGCTACTCAAATACTTTCCCTACTGTTCCAAACATGTGTAAATGCACGTAAATTCCACTGTGTTAACTGAGATCATAACTATACCCTACTAACGTAACACTGGAAACATATCCTTTCTCCACAATTAGTTGCTAGAGTAAGCTAAGCTCACAATCGCCAATCATGATTAACATCTCAAGAAGTGATAGTATAGTTAACTAGGTAAGATTATCTATCATCTGTACTCACTGAGCCATTCTATGTGCCTCGCTATTCTATGAGTTGGGGAGACAACAGTGAACAAGGCTGGAGTTAACACCCTGTTAGGGAGAGCCAGCCAATAAACACAAAACAAAAAGGTGACGATACATGCTAGAAAGGAAACAACTTACAGCATATAGCAATGGAGTAGGGAATGGTTGAGTTGTCCAGGAGGTGCTCTCAGGAGGTGATAATCAAGCTGGGATACTAAGGACAAGAAGGAGGCCACCATATGAAGACCTGGGGGGAGAACATTCTAGGCAAAGGGAGGGCAAGCGCAAAAGGCCATGAGGCTGGCGTCTCAAAAAAGTTTGGTGCAGCTGGACTCGGAGAGTAAGGGCCAGAGAGTGACAGGATGATGACAGATGTGGACAAAAGTCAGACCATGAAAGACCTCACTGAACCAGAGAGGAGTTTGCATTTCATGGGAGGCCAAGGGAGGGTTCCCCGTAAAGGAGCGACTATCTGACTTACGTTGTAGAGGGATAACTGGATATTGACTAATTCTATTGACTATTTCTATCTTAAATTTTACTTTTATATGTGAGTGACACTGTCCTGGCCTTTAAATTAACTTATTTAAAGCTCACAGCAATCCTACTGAAACAGGCTGGGACCTGGGACCCTTTGCTGCAGTTCTTGCATCTGGACAAACGTCTCCTTGAGCTACAAAATACAAAGAAACTATAAGGGACTAAAAATAACTATGTGCATGCAAGTTTGGGGAAAAATTATGGACAACAAGATACAAGAAGACCAAAAAAAGCCAACTGCCACTTCTGAAGAGCCAGGAGCACTCAACATCACCAAAGGCGTGGACAGATCACCTAAGCCACCCTCTGACCCGACCCACGGACACATCCCTACCCTCACCCCATGTAAGGAACCAGCTCCCTGCTGCCTTGGCGAGCAAGCAAGGAGACCTGTTGCTTGCTCTCGCTCCCCTCCTGCTGCAGCAGGGGCCCCGATAAAGTCTTGCCTGAATTTCTTGTCTGGCCTCTGATCAATTTATATTGATTAAGGAGGCTAAGAACCCTGGTCAGTAAAACTACTAAGGTAGGCTTTTTCATTCCCAATTTTACAGGTAAGGAGACTGAGGCTTAGAGAGTAAATTACTGGCTGAGAACACAGAACCAATAAGTCATGCAGCCTAGATTACAACTCGAGTCAGTTTATCTTTGCAGAGTCAGGAGTTCATGCTCCTGATGGGTGTGACTTGAGGACACTGTGCTTCAGCAGAATGATGACGGGATTTGGGATCAGAACATCTGGACTCAAGTTCTGACTCTAACGTTTCTGACTGGGCACCTCACTGGGTCATTCAGTTTCCTGATTATATGGAAAAAATAATCTCTACCTCACAGGACTATTCTGAGATTTACATGCAATAAAGTTGCTACAAATTTTGAGGAATGCGGTGGTGGGTAAGTACACTTATAAATATTTTATTAAGATTTTGAAATCCCCAGAGCTGTACACAAACACAATTTGGAGTAACCGGAGGGTGAATTTAAGAACACAGACTTTAGAACTTAAATTTCTACGTTCAAATTCGAGTTCTCCTGCTCACCAGCTGCATCCTTGGGTATGTTAACTAACCTCGCAGTGCCTCGGATTTCTAAGGGTAATTGTTCAGAAGAATCCTTGTCTCAAATGATTATTATGAGCTAATGTACGTAAAATTTTTAACATAGTCTTTAGCACATAGCAAGCACTAAATACATAACGATGGTTATTATTATATTATTTGTGTGAAACGTCAGGATATGACCCCTTGGAAGAGAAAGTGAGATTAAATAGCAATTCTGTAACTCACTTCTGGGTCCATTTAGCTGTTATGGATCAACAATAGATCTGAAAACCCTCACTACGTTCTGAGGTCAGCCCTCATCTCTCTGTGTCTCTGTCTCTGGGTACTTTTCCACTCTAGAACTCTGAGGGTTAGAATAAATAAAAGCCTGGCTTTTCAGAAATATTGCTGCTGCATCAAAATCTGTTGATTGGGTGGCATCCTCCATTTAACATTATTATTAATTAAAATTCCTCAAAAGCACCCCGAAGTATGTAAAATGAAAATGGTGGAGCAATTCAATGGATTCTTCGAAGTGGAGAATTTTGTTTCCAATTTCCATTGAAAATATGCCTTTGGGAGAGAACTGTACAGTTTCCTAGACACTTATAGGCATCTTAGTAATGATCAGATCCATCAACAGGTAGATAAATCAATTTACAAGAGAAAGCCTCGACCATCTTCTTAAAGATTTTCATCAACGGCATCTGATTTACTTCAATATGTTAACGTTTTTGTCACCATCTGTAGATTTGATTGCTTCATAGAGACCAAGACATTTATTTGGAACTTAATGGAAATACACCATTAGCCCAAGTACTTAAGTGCAATCCTCCTAAAGCCTTCAGAGTTACTTAGTGTTTTATCAATAATCACAGAGTGGCAAGCCAAAGCTTGCCAGGTGATCCTCTAGCCCAAAAAGAATTCTGCTGGAGAAGGTATTGTCACAACATGGGTGAGAAGCAGCTCCAATCTGGGGTACAGGGGATGTGCTGGGTATTCTCTGTTTGTCCCCAGATCCATTCTCTGCCCTTCCCTGCTCCTCTCTGTAGCCCGTGAAGCTGGTTCTGCAAACTGCTTTACAAAAGAAGGAGAAGGGTTTTGTTTTCTCCTTCTCTCTCTCTTTGGTATCCCGGTTTGGCAACAGGCTGCGTTCCTTCTCTATGGGCACAGCTTCTAAATGGCAGCCCCACCCCACTGGCTATAGCATTTACTGGGTTCCGGAAACAGCTTCTTCCTCTTGTCCTTTTAGGTCTAGAGGTAATGGCTTCTGGCTATGGCTAGTCCCAGAATATGTTAATATCCCTTATTGATTCTCTTAATCCTGCCCATACCTCCATAAAGTCTTTTCATTAAATTCTCTTTAAATGTCCTTTTGACATTTAACTGCTCCCTGCTGAGATTCTGACTGCTGGAGGGGAGAACATTTTGAACCCTTCCAAGGTACCAATAACAGTGTGTAGGCTGAGAGATGCATTTGCTCATAAGGATGGAGAGATTTGGAAAGAGCATCTTTTGTGAGACTGCAGAAATAGAGAAATAGTCCCTCCTCATGTCTCTGTGGAATGCTTCTCGTCTTTAATGTCAAGGAACCACCCGTGCTCCTCAAGACCATCTGGCCAGAGAGTGGAATGAGAGTGTCCAGGAGAGTTTGGTGTGGGACTGGGCTGTCCCTGAAGATGAGGAGTTGTCTGTTTCTTTGTCTTATCAACTCAACTTTAAGCCCCTGAGCAGCAGAGTCCATGGTTTTTAGCCTCTTGCAGCAATCCTAGCAACTAGACATACACTCTGAACTTGGTGGCTGCTTAATAACTACAAGTTATTAAATCCTCAACTTAGAGGATAAAGGGAAAGAAGGAAAACATGTCTCACCCTTTCCTAAGTTTCAGGTGACTTTGGAGAACCTTCATTTTTATGGCTACCTTGCTAAGCAGTAACCGTTTGTGAAAAGCCATGAGGGCAGGTTGGAATTCTACATTACCTACATTCACTTGGAGAAAATTTGGTTGCATTGAACGTTTTATGTCCAGCCAACAAGCTTCCAACACAGAGACAGGAGGATCAATCATGGCTTAAGTGAGTTGGGTCAACAGGAAGGTGAGAAGCAACCCATCTTCAGACGAGTAACTTGTCTCAAAGGCAACGTAGAGATCGCTGACAAAAAGGGCTTAGGAGTAGAGCCCTAGGGGGTGCCATGAGGGACAGAACAAAAACAGACGTGCTCCTGTGTGCCCTCACAGGTAGAGATGACCTCCTGTTGCAACAAAAGACCTGATGGCCAAAAAGGACATGGTCCCTGGCCTGAGTGCCAGAATTCAGATTTCCATTCACGAAATGTCCTGATGGTCTTCAGTCTAAGCTGTGGCGCTCAGGCTCTAAGGTGTTAGAATGCATGCACGGCTTGAGTCAGCCAATATCAATAAATCATTTAAAACCTTGAGCTGTGGGAGTCGTGGGTGGGCGCAGCTTAGATCCTGTAGGAGAAACTAACTAGACAACAGCCTCCACACCAGTCAGAAATACATTAGGGGGATTCATACCTGATTAAATGCAAGCCGAAAGCCAAACAGAAAACATGCTCAATGAATTTTCTCTAAATACGATACCAAAAAACTCTTAAGAAAGGAATGAGTAAAGGGTGATGGCAAGAGAAAACAAGCAATCTGAAGTAAGTTACCAGTCACAGAAATGTAGAATCAGACTATCAGAGTTCAAGAGAATCTTATCCATGGGAACATGGGCAAGTCATTCTTTTCCTGGGAAGAGAGTAGCAAGGACCAGAAAGGTTGAACTGTCTCATCAAAGGGGCATCACACCTTCAGAGCCAATTGTGCTCTTGGTTAGAGATGTTTACATTCTAACACCAGCTTAATGACTGTTAGTGACAGAAGAATTTTGTTAACCTGGCTCTTTTCCCTCTTGGAAGAAAGCACCTCCTTCTTTTATTTAGTGGGAGGCTAAGGGTAGAGTGGGGAGGCGGCCCTACTGTGTAGCAGGCATCCTGCTGGACACACAAAATTTCTTAGTTCTCATAATACACCCTTTTTTTTAAAAGATTTTTTTTTGATGTGGACCATTTTTAAAGCCTTTACTGAATTTGTTACAATATTGCTTCTGTTTTATATTTTGGTTTTTTGGCCACGAGGCATGTGGAATCTTAGCTCCCCGACCAGGGATCGAACCTGCACTCCCTGAATTGGAAGGCAAAGTCGTTTTTTTTGCGGTACGCGGGCCTCTCACTGTTGTGGCCTCTCCCGTTGTGGAGCACAGGCTCCGGGCACGCAGGCTCAGTGGCCATGGCTCATGGGCCCAGCCGCTCCGCGGCATGTGGGATCTTCCCGGACCAGGGCACAAACCCATGTCCCCTGCATCGGCAGGCGGACTCTCAACCATTGCGCCACCAGGGAAGCCCAGGAAGGCAAAGTCTTAACCACTGAACAGCCAGCGAAGTCCCCAATATACCCATTTTTGAATGAGCAAGTGAGGCTATAAGAAATGAAGTATCTTGCCCAAACTGTATGATTTTCATTCAGTTTTTTCATCTGGAAAACAGAATGGCTGTGAGCATCAAATGGGAAAGAGCATCAGGATTCTAACGATTTCACGGTAGCATGGCTGCTGTGTGCAGTTGTGGGGGCAGCTCTGGTTTCTGGCTGAAAGTGTTTCCCACATACCCATGAAACCCTGACTGAAGGAGGGGGCCCTATGCCCAGGCCTATTCAATCATGGTCGCCTATTCTCTTGCTCACGGGAACGTACATAGTGCTAGGCTGTCAGTAAGAGTCCTGCCCTTGGTTGGTTTATGGATATTGGATGACAGAAGTCCTCTTTCCACTCTGAGGTGGGAGGGTAATGATAATAACACCTGTTATTATTATGCTAGTTGAATAGCTTCGAGGTATGAGGTGCTGTCCTGAGCATATTCACATAGCAACACATTTCATCCCAAAGCAAGGCCAAGAGTACAGTGGTGCTCCTATCGACATTTTAAAGACAAGGAAACCAAAGCACAGAGAAGGGTGGAATCACGCAGTGCTGGGGTAGTGATTTTCTCCGATGCCTGGAGAGAGTCTGGTATAGAATGAGGCAGCACTATTTACAATAGCCAGGACATGGAAGCAACCAAAACGTCTATCGACAGATGAATGGATAAAGAAGATGCGGCACATATATACAATGGAATATTACTCAGCCATAGAAAGGAACGAAACTGAGTCATTTGTAGTGATGTGGACGGACCTAGAGTCTGTCACACAGAGTGAAGTAAGTCAGAAAGAGAAAAATAAATACCGTATATTAACACATATATATGGAATCTAAAAAATATATGGTCATGAAGATCCAGGGGCAAGACAGAAATAAAGACACAGACATACTAGGGAATGGACTTGAGGACCCGGGGAGGGGGAAGGGTACGCTGGGACGAAGTGAGAGAGTGGCGTGGACATATATACACTACCAAATGTAAAATAGATAGCTAGTGGGAAGCAGCCGCATAGCACAGGGAGATCAGCTCGGTGCTTTGCGACCACCTAGAGGGGTGGGAGGGAGGCTCAAGAAGGAGGGGATATGGGGATATATGTATACATATAGCTGATTCACTTTGTTGTACAGCAGAAACAAACACAACACTGTAAAGCAATTATAGTCCAATAAAGATGTAAAAACAAAAAAAATGAAGCCAAATCAAGGCAACCTGAGGTGAAGGAAGGAGAGAAGGAATGAATCCAACAGTGTCAAATCCTGCATCTCAGGCTCCCAGAGGGATTCTTGAGAGAGAAAAAAGTGTTTGCACCTTTTCCTTGGTTTCAAGGAACTTCTTTCGTCCCTTTCCCAGACAGGTGAGCAGAAACAATTCTCTTCCATTTAAGGGCAAGTTGGCTTTCACTTGGAGTGAAATAGTCCTGACACCTTACTGATGATGTAGATTTTCTCGAGGGCCTAAGTGGGACTCTTATTTAGTAAACTAAAAAAATTAATTTTATTATTTATTTACATTTATATTTTATAATATACTTCTAATTCATTCAATACATTTATTAGTACATAAATAAATTAGGTTTCAGAAACACCGCTATTGATCCTTCCATATATCCATTTTGGTGGTGGATAATGACACGACTATTTGTGTATGAAGCTGGTCTCATACCCTCACTTGCTTTTTTTAAAAAAAATTTTATCGAAGTACAGTTGATTTCCAATGTTGTGTTCATTTCTGCTGTACCGCCAAGTGATTCGGTTATACATATATGTGTTCTTTTTCATAGTCTTTTCCATTATGGATTACCATACGACATTGAACATAGTTCCCTGTGCTACACAGTAGGACTCTGTTGTTTATATAGTCACTTGCTTTGATCCAACGTAAAGCTAAAAACTGTTAGAAAATCAAATCGCTTAGGGTCAGAAAATATCCTGTGAGATTTTACAAATCATAGATGACCAAGGCCAATCAAGAGAAGCCAATGTTTGATGAGAATTTTTAAAAGCGTATGGTTGTAGATGACCCTCACTTATGCCCCCAGAATCTAGCCCTGGAGGGAACCTTGAGGTGAAGAAAGGCTGAAGGAGGTTAATTTACTCAAGGATCCAGAAATAGGGGGAAAGGACTAAAAGCTGCTGTCTTTTCTGTTTCTCCTTTCTAGCTTGTCGTCCACACTGTTGCAGCCTTTCGTGGGGCTGGCACAGAGAACGTCTCCGCTGTCCCCTCCTGGAGTCACCACACAGCTCCTTTTGGCAGGAACAGTGAGGACCCACTTGACTGTCTGCCCTCCAACCATTCCTCCATCCTCTCCCGCGTAAACCTTCAGACTGAATTGTTCGGGGCTAGCGTTGGTCTGTTAGTAAGTAGCAGGCTGCCGTCCTGGGGAGCTTCCATAGCAGCAGCCCCAAGATCAGACCCACACTCAAGTGCGTCATACATGGGGTTTCCTCCAAGGCTGACTTGTCGGGTCTCAGTGGTCCAGTCCCGAGGCCCCAGGAGCCTTTGGAGACTCTGGGTGTGCGTGGGTGCTTATCGAAAAAAATCTGTCAAAGTGGGGAAGTTTCAGGAAAACGAATTAAGTCACTGACAATGAAAGGGGGGCCATGGCGGCCCGAGCAAATCCGTGGTGAGTCATCGCCTTCAGCGAGAGTATGAATATGAATGCACAATTACTGAGAACTGCTCAGCGGTCTCAGCTCTCTCCCCGCAGGTCAAAACTGAAGCTTCTTATAAAAGCAGACTCACACCCAGGTCCGTCTCTGAAACCTGCAGAGACTACTGTCTTAATCTTCTTGCTGAACAATTAGAAACTTCCCCACATAGAATTTGGAGCTTTATATCGTATATATTAGTATATCCCAATTTTGAGAGGGTTGATGATAGAAATGAGTACTGTCTGTGAAATAAAACCTCTGCTGGATATGTATTCTGTAGCACAGCTAGCCTGTAATCTTCATTTAACGAAAAGGCCTGTGCATGGGAAGAATTTCATTTGGTAACGATGCACCTCATTGATGTATGAATCACACATTTATAGAGTTGTCTGAAAGTAGGGTTTTGGTAAATAAAATTATATCTGAAATTCACAAATGTTTGTTCTCTGATGAGGCCCTGCACTGCGTCACTCTGCAAAGCCAGCCCATTCATCCTTGTGAAATATTTTTTTAAAAACTCCAAATTTCTGTGATTTCAATTTCAGATCTTTACTCGTTTTATGAAAGCTGATCCTTCAGAGTTTGATCCTTCAGAATCCCAGAATTGTAGAAGCTGTGTTGAAATGGATCAAAACCAGAAAGTTCCTGTTTTAAATGATGATGAATGTTACTCTTCCAGGCCTCCCAAGTGAGACACAAAACAAAATGAAACAACGACAACCAAAACCAAATAAAATCCAGGAGGAAGAGTAAAAGAAATTATTTGATGAATCGAAGACATGAGCTTAGCAGGTAATATATTCTGTCTACCTTTCCAGCTTCATCCAAAATGATAAATATGACTCTGATTCAGGAAAGCCATGGACAGACCAAGGTAAATAGGTTGGTCATCAATTATCATCATGTAAATTAGGCACTTGAGGGGAGCTGGCTTCACTTACTTAGGCAATCAGTTTACGATGGTTTAGGACTGTGATTCTCAGCCCTGACTGTACATTAGAATCACCTAGGGAGGACCTTTTGAAATGCACTGATGCCTGGACCCACCCCATAAGCAGAACTACAGGCGGATGGGGCCTTGGCATTCAGAATGCTGTTAAAGTTCCCCAGACGATTCTAACGTGCAGTCAGGGCTGAGAACACTGATTTAGGAAAGCGGCACCAGAAAATCAGGCTTAAGTAGCATAGCAACATGGCTGTACCCTCCGGGACAGTATTTCTCAAAAAAGTAGGTTGTGGACCACCTAAGCTGCTGGTTAAAAATGCAGATTTCTGGGAATTGCCATCCCACCCCTCTGCGTCTGCATTTTGAATGTGCTCTTTGGGCAATCCTTTTGTACTATAAACACCGAGAGCCACTAACGCCTTAGGGCGTTCAATTTTGAGGTATCACTGAAAACTTAGAAGGTGCTTGTAAAATCACACAGCTTCTGCCCACCTCCAAACATGCCAGTTCCCATACTGATGTGTGAGTCATTGTGAGGTGACATCTGCTGGTCTTTGCCTCCAAGATATTCTGTAGCAAATGATTCTCCCCTCTCTCAGTGAGAATCTCTTTCTCCAGGTATTTCTTGACCCTCTCGTTCATCAGAATTTATCCGCGCTGTATTCTTTTCCCCAGAGCTCTATCATTGGTCATCAGATTGATGAATTAATTTAGACTAGGTGGAACCGAGCAGAATCCTGCAGGGCCTCCTCACCCTCCAACTACAAAACCGAGCAGTTAATGGTGAGGACAAGAGAGTCATAGACTCGGTGTCTGATGCACATTCCTGAGTTGTTCTATAGACACTGTAACTGCCACCAGAGGAAAAAAGCTAACTGCATGATGACCAGACTGTAGCCATGACATAACTGCTCCATCTTGAGTAGTACTGAATCTGTGGCTAGCACAATTCCAAGAACTGGCCTCAAGACAATGGGATTAACGTTATTGCTCATAATAATCTATATCTTTGCGGGCATCAAAATAATTGTAGCTTGCTCTGCCCGTATATGTAAGCAGACAACTAAAATTGTCAGCAAAGAGACCCATGTTGACATCTTCCACTCTGAGAATACGGTGCCTAAATGTATGGACACCAAGGGGGGAAGGGGGGCGATGATTTGGGAGATTGGGCTTGACATATATACACTATTGATACTATGTATAAAATAGATAACTAATGAGAACCTACTGTATAGCACAAGGAACTCTACTCAATGCTCTGTGGTGAGCTAAATGGGAAGGAAATCCGAAAAAGAGGGGATATATGTATACATATAGCTGGTTCACTTTGTTATACAGCAGAAGCTAACACAACATTGTAAAGCAACTATACTCCAATAAAAATTAATTAAGAAAAAAAAAAGAATATGGTGCCTATGTCAGCATGAAAAAGTTACGGAGGATAGACCTCTGCCCCTAATCCCATAGAAATGGAATGATGTCTGACAAGTGGGGGTTTGTAAGCTGCTCTTTGCAGGAAACCGCCCTCAGCAAGGAGCCCCTTTTCTTGTCACTTTAGCAAAGCTATATTGTAACTAACTTTTAAACCAGGCGCCCCCGTGCTCTACTCATCTCCCGTCCAAGCACACCTTTCAAATCTTTTAATCACACAACACCTGGCCTAACTTGTCTTCCATAGATCAAAGAAGTAGAAATGAAGAATAAGTAACTAACAGATGACCAGATCTCTTCCCTACCTTCCCCTTCAGTAATCTCCCAAACAAACTGTGTGACCAAGATGAGATCTAGAGGAAGATCACAAGCCTACATGCAGTGGGGGATGGCGAAGACTCTGACCCCTTATGTCAATGATTAACTGAGATTACTTCTCTGTTTCCCTTGAAAAGCTTTCATGGCCGAGCAGAATCTTTGGAGGTGGTTTTTGGGGGACACTAAGTCCACCATCCCCAGATGGCCGGCATTCTGATTAAAGGCACCTTTCCGTTTTATTTACATTTGTATGTAATTGATTTTGTTAGCCTCTAGCAGCAGGACACCCTCCCCCATTCGATAACATAGGGAATGTTTGGGAGCTATCTTCAATGATTTAACTCAAAACTGGAAATGAATACAATGACATAGGGCCAGGTAGTGGGGTGTGGGGAGGGACACTGGACACCCTCCAGGCACACCAGGTGGACGGCCACCTACCCGACCATGGGTTCTCACCATCCTTCTGATGAATAGGTTTCCATCTCTGGGCAGTTTCTCGGTTCTTTGTTTTCATCCCCTACGAATATATGGATTGTCTCAAAAACACAATCCTCTGTAGGAGGGTCAAATCACAGATATGGTGGGCGAACCAATGACTCTAGGACAATAAAGGTGTTTTCTGAAAAGCAGCCTGTGGATAAAGTAACCCTCAGACAGGTTTGAGATCAATTCAAATTCATCTCAAAGACAAAATGTTCTTTTGTTAAAGGGAAATCAATTCTTATAGTACATTACTTCCTAAATGACTTTGGGAAGATAACTCAGGATCTATAAAGACTTAGCATTTGCACAGGCTAAATAAATCCAATATTTTAGTTCATTTATTTCAGCATTTAATCTATATTTTTCAAAATATTTCCTGTAAAATCTTGGTTTTGGGGCTGATAGGCTAGATTTTTTGTTTTTTTCTGCTCTCTATCCTTCTTATGTTGTAACAACATGGGATTAGCTAGTAAATGCAAATTTGAGGTCAGTCTGCTGTGAAAACCAAATTAAGTAATTTCATTTGGGTGATGTGAGTATGGGGGAGGAGCCTGACACAGGGCTGATAGTAACAGTTACAAAAGAGACAGCATAGGGGCTTCCCTGGTGGCGTAGTGGTTGAAAGCCCACCTGCCGATGCAGGGGACATGGGTTCGTGCCCCGGTCCAGGAAGATCCCACATGCTGCAGAGCGGCTGGGCCCGTGAGCCATGGCCGCTGAGCCTGTGCGTCCAAGCCTGTGCTCCACAACGGGAGAGGCCACAGCAGTGAGAGGCCCGCGTACTGCAAAAAAAAAAAAGAGCATAGCCTGAGGTCCTTAACTTGTCTCCCCTCTGAAATGTGGGTCCCTTGGTAACTGGTTGTCCTTAGCTTCTGGTGAGTGTATGGCTGTTAGCATCACTGTTGCCATATTGGGTTCGTACCTTTCCTCCTGGCCTTCCATTGACCCTACCCAGGACTGAACTGTGCAGTCTGTGCAGTGACTCAGTTCTCTGCCTCAAGCGCTTTGTAGTTAGTAGATATTCTTTCATAATCACTAGGACCAGGTGGCCTCTATGGTCTGTTGGTCCCCAAACAACGATGAAGACCTTCGCTGACATGTTCCCACAGGGCCCACAAAACTAGTTACCGATTCATAAATCTTGACTTAGGAATGCATGTCCTGTTTCCAAGCACGTACCCCCTACCCTAGGTTAACTATAAAACTGTCCCATTGGTCCCTTGATGGTGTTTCTGGATTATTGTCCGCTCAATCCCACCCTGTGCGTAAGTATAATAAACTGATCCATTGATTATACGGAGCTGCTTGCCTCAATTTTTGGTCTCAAGATACCTTCTCAGTCTGGTGGGCACTTTTCATTCTCTCCATCCTCCAACCGTAAGAAAACTGACAGAGCTAAGACACGGGCTTGGAGTTTACCATTCCTTAGAAAACTCAGGTAAGACTTTACAGATGATATGGCCAATTGTTTACCCAATGACACAGTATGATGCCAAAGAAGCTACAATCACTGGTTTGCTTTCAGTATCCACAGGTCTCTTAGTTTTGTCTAGTTAGAGGTCAAATATTTCATGCTGATTCCATTCAGCTCTCTTACAAAGGTGCACTTTTATTCATAAAGGGGACTAGACAATTGAGAATAGAAAGGTCTTTGATAACTTGATACTTTTCTGTAAAGATAATGATAAAGAACAAAAGGGTGGCCACATAGGTTCTGGCTGTTTCTGACAGTATTCTTTCTCCAACTGTGGCATCAATAGATATTTTGTTCCTTCATGACATAAGCCACAATCCTTACCCTAAACCCTTGGGACCTGAAGTGCTTTTAAATAATTTTTAATTTTTTCAGATTTGGGAAAGTTAATAAAATGCATATACTGTATATTTTGTAATATCTGCAGAATGCCCTTGTAATAGAATACTTCTGTAGCAAAATATATAACTATTCATATTAAATGAGATAAATAAATGCTGTAAATAGTGTGGTTTGTTTAAACTGGGTTTTGCTGCTGAATGAGTTGTACCAAACCTAGATAAAAACTTGTTTTTGGGAATTCCCTGGCGGTCCAGTGGTTAGGATGCGGCGCTTTCACTGCCGTGGGCTTGGGTTCGATCCATGGTCGGGAAACTAAGATCCCACAAGCTGCGCAGCTTGGCCAAAAACAAAAAGAGAGAAAGAAAACCCAACAACTTCTTTTAAAGAGATTTTTAGATTTGGAATTGCAAACAAGGGATTATGGGTTTATATCTATGTATTTCTCCAAACCATTCAAGGATCAATTTATATTTTCTTTCTTTTTTTTTTTTTTTTTCGGTACACGGGCCTCTCACTGTTGTGGCCTCTCCCGTTGCAGAGCACAGGCTCCGGACGCGCAGGCTCAGCGGCCATGGCTCACGGGCCCAGCCGCTCCGCGGCATGTGGGATCTTCGCAGACCGGGGCACGAACCTGTGTCCCCTGCATCGGCAGACGGACTCTCAACCACTGCGCCACCAGGGAAGCCCTCAATTTATATTTTCAATTCTAACTAACTTCATTGGGAAATTTGTCCTGTACGTTACTGGCCTAAAACATATTCCTTTCACGTCTAAACTGTTACCTCTAATCACTGCCCTCATTGATTTGCTCGCCATATTCCTGGTGACTTCGTGACCTTATTATTTCTGGTTATGGTAAGCTGTTCAAGGTTCCGTTTCCTCTTCTAGAAAATTGCACTTGGTCTTGTGCCTGGCACGTGGTGCTTGCATCATTCAGGAAGTTTCCTTTGAAACTGCAAGCAAGAGACTTAAGCAACAGGGAATCTATTGGGGGTACAGTCAGCCCTCCTTCTCCATGACTTCTGTATCCGTGGATTCAACCAACTGTGGATCCAAAATATTTGAAAAAAGGATTCCAGAAAGTTCCAAAAAGCAAAACTTGAATTTGCTGCATGCCTGCAACTACTGACATAGCGTTTACATTGTATTTACAGCTATTTACGTGGCACTTACATTGTATTAGGTATTATAAATAATCTAGAGATGAATTAAAGTATAGGGGAGGATGTGCGTAGGTTATATGCAAATACTATACCATTCTATACAAGATACTTGAGCATCTGAGGAGTTTGGTGTCTGCAGGGGTCCTGGAAACAACCCCCCTTGGATACCGAGGGACAACTATATATGTAATTAAAAGAACAGTTGAAGAACCAGGCTTGGAAATGGTGAGGATAAGAAAAGCTTTTGGATTTGATGTTAGAGATATTTTATCAGGACTTAGCTCCACCTTTTAAAATTCTGAGTCACTTTGCTGGAGATCAGGCCCCAGGCAAGTCTGAGGGGCAGAGCAGCGCTTGGGTGCCCAACACTTGGCTAGGTGACAGCCTGACACATTGATTGACACTCCCACCAAGGCTGAGCACGGGGTGGAGGAATCATCCCCCCACAGGAACTGGAGCTGCTTGTTACAAGAAAACTGCAAATGCACCCAGACGGCAAAACAAAACAAACCTAATGGAAGTCTTCTATTGATTTCAAAATACCTTCAGAATAGTATTCTTAATTCCTGACTTTTTAGGGATATGCGAAGTCCTCTTTTTTAGGCTGTCCTCCTACAAAACTTAATTCATCTCCATGCACAGGTTAGTTGTTTTCCCCTAGACTTTTCTCAGCAGTCTATGTCTTTCTTGAGCACAGGGGCTGGAGATGCTTGCCCATTCGATTTTATTTTCTCTCGGTACAATTCCTGAGTTATTTTCAAAGTGATCTTTTCACAAGGAGTATTTCCAGCCAAGGCAACACTGACAGAGAGAAGCTTAATGGTAGAAACCACTTCATTAATAAGAAATGCAAATACTTCACCAGAAATCTGCATAGGAATAACAAGCCTATATCACACGGATCAAGAACTAAGAAAATGAAGAAGGCAAATGAATGTGGCCTTTCCTCCCTCATTTACTGCTTAAATGTTTTTTTAAAGAATATTATTAAACTACATAAGTCCCATGTTTCTTTAAGTGGCTTTTTAGATTGCAAGCAATTTTTTTCCAGACAGGCGCTGACGTGTACCCACACCCATCTCAGTGTGAGTTATTGGTAACACACATTTCTTACCTGGTATTCATACTCTGTGAAAGGCAGTAGTTCCATGTCCATAAAAGAGCTTGAGCTTCCATTATAGGTTAGCACTGGGTTTGATTTTCCAGGCTCAGTTGCTATTTGTCTTCTGTACAATTCATAATATAAAACTTGTCCATTTGGCTGGAGTGGTCCTGTCCACAGAAGGGAAACCATGGGCTGGAATCCCCCTGGAGCCATCTGGACCTCTAGATGTGGAGGCGGTTGCATCCGAGGTGCAACCTCAGGGGTCTGTATGGATGTCCAGTCACCTGATGCACATCCCAGCCTGGTGCAGGCTTGAATTCGAACTTCATACCTTCAGGACACAAGGCAGAAATAACCCATTATTGGCAGAATCGATTTTTGTGGGAAGAATCTTTAAAAGGCCAAGTGTTTTCTGAAAAAAAAGACAGACACATATATATCTATTCTTACCTACAACGAACCCTTTTCAAGGACAACAAAGCCATGTTTCCACGGAAATTTTAGAACATTTTCAAGCCTCCTGGCTTTCCAAACTAAAGGAAGATGCTCACCTGTCTGGAAAGGGCGGGCACGATTCTTCCCTAAACAGGAATGTATAGAATGCTTTCAAGATGCTCTCCAGTAGGAAAATTCTGGTACGCTGTAGAGTTCCTTAACACAGCGAGGGAGAATACAGATCTTGGGAGTTTGAACGAGTTTTCAGCAGCCCTGAGCTCCTCTCTCTGCAGCTGGAGCTAAATGATTCCCCAGGAACGTTTCCAGGTCAGGAAGGAAGGTCATGGAGTCAAGGTCTCTGTGCTAATAAATCCCCTCACCTGATACCTGACATCTTAAAATAGGCTCCCTTACACCACATGGGGAACTTCTGGGGCCAAAGTTAACCCAGCTACACACCAGATTATCAATCATGGAGACACCTTATCACCATCCAGTTAAACTCAACCAATCAATTATGTTTTGCTTCATAGCGGGTCTTCTGCCACTGGGAAAGGTCTATTTACATAACAGGGGCTTTTCCCTTCCAACAAAAGGGGCTTTTGTTAGTCTTAAGTGCCTATGGCTGCAAATAAGTGCTTTCCCCCTCTTTTCCATGCCTCTAATTTTTATGATATTATGACACCCCTAATTTCCCCTCAAGCCCCAGCCACCTCCCTTTCTCCCTTTATTTCTTTTGCTTCCAGGCTTTTCCATCTTCTACTTTCTGCTTTCTCTCTTCCTGATAATCACCGCCTTGTGCTCACTTCCTCGCTTTCTTTCTGTTCCCCTTGCCCTCTTCTTAATTACACTTCTCTCTCCCTTTGGGGAGTCTCCCAGTTCCCTTTTCTGCTTCCCCTTCCCTCCCTCTCCTCTCACGCCCATTTTCACCGTGATGGGCTGCCAGTTAATTGGTGAACAGATCCACAGCTGTGAATGGCAGATCTGCCTTCTAAGCGATTCTGAGAACTCAGTTTTGATTTTCCACGTCTGGATTATTTGTTTTCTGGATTATCTCTGGTGGTTTTAAAATTCTGGGTCAGATTCCTCCTGCTTCTTAGGGTATTCTCAGGATCCTTCTTCCTACTGACCATCTGGGGGGTACCCCAAGGAGGACACACTAGTTTGCAGTACTCAGTAAACATTAAGCTGCTGGAAAGACCCCAAACGACATGAAGCCCAACTCCATATAGACGTCATATTCTGGTTTTATTTTTATTTATTTATTTTTTTTGCGGTATGCGGGCCTCTCACTGCTGTGGCCTCTCCCGTTGCGGAGCACAGGCTCCGGATGCGCAGGCCCAGCGGCCATGGCTCACGGGCCCAACCGCTCCGCGGCATGTGGGATCCTCCCGGACCGGGGCTCGAACCCGCGTCCCTTGCATCGGCAGGCGGACTCTCAACCACTGCGCCACCAGGGAAGCCCTGGTTTTATTTTTGTGTGTGTGATTTGATGTTTTTATTGTTTATACTCTATATAAAGTTATTATAAAATATTGGCTATATTCCCTGTGCTGTACATTACGTCCACATACCTTATTTATTTTACACCCAGTAGTTTGTATGTCTTAACCTCCCTCACCTATCTTGCCCTTCCCTCCTCGTCTCCTCACTGGTAACACTAGTTTATTCTCTGTATCTGTCGGTTTCCCTTTTGTTATATCCATCCATTAGTTTTATTTTTCAAATTCCACATATAAGTGAATACATACAGTATTTGTCTTTCTCTGTCTGACTTATTTCACTAAGCATTATACCCTCCAGGTCTACTCATATTGTTGCAAATGACAAAAATTTCATTCTTATTTATGGCTGAGTAATATTCCGTTGATATTCTAAGTCATTAATGTCACTTACACCTTCGATGAGAGTGGACGGTGAAGGGGCATCTCTCATTGCCTTAAATCCCATGGCTAAGTTTCTCAGAAAAATCAGACTTTCTTTTTTCAGCCTGGGAAAAATGTCCCTCTCACATCCAGAGACTTTTTTTTTCCCCTAGAAATCTTTTTGAATAAGAGTTTCGGAGGGGAGCAAGCTGATATGATCTTTAAAACGTGCAAGTATCAGTCAGGTAAAGAGGAAGCCGGGATGAAATGTACAGCTCTGCAGCTAACATGGGCCTTTTTTATGCCCTGCATCAGAGTAAGATAAAAGCCAACTCACAGAGCATGTGGATTAGCTATGGAAGATACTTGCAGAAGTTTTAATCACTGTTTAATATTTAATGCAACCTTAAATAATTGTCACTAGGAGGTGCATAAGACTGCGAATGTTTCATTTCAACAGCACTATATATCAGAGATAATTATAGGAGAGATCTAATCTACACATCAGTACATTACAATAATAGATGAATTTTATCAATGGTGGTTGGTAATCAACACCCAGCCTTTAATTCTTTTAAAGTGGTTCTGTTCATTTTACTAAATTTTAAGAATAAAATGTCCTTTGTTACTCTTCTCTCTGGGGATGTATGTTAGTTAAAATGTGATGGGGAAAAAAGCCAAGCAATTCTTTAACGTATGGGAAGAGGGCTGGTGGTCAGATTCCTTTGTGTGGAAAGCAACACACACCCTTGCTCATCAGAGAGCTCAGAGGGGACCACTAAGAAAACAGGAGCTGGCAGAGTGGCGCCGTCCCAAGAAACCACGAGATCAGAGCTGACTGAAGGGCTGGGGAAATAGTCAGAGGAGCCTCACTATTCCTGGAAGACGTGCTGGATTCAATAAGGAGGGCTGGCCCCAGAGCAAATTTCGGATCAGTCCAACTCTGGCTGGCAATAGCTCTCAATGATGGCCCCTTTTTTCATTCTTTAAAATAATACTCCTTTGCCTCACAGTCTAGTTCAGATAACCGCATTGGGGTTCTCAGAACTGACCAGGGGCTGGCATGTTTCCAGGAGGGACCAGACTCAGGGAAGTGGCCCTACCTCTCCACTACTTGGTTCCAGACATTGCGATGACGTGCAAACATGTCTAAAAAAACTGCCTCTCAAAATGTCACCTGCGTGCGAGAATTTTGCTCTCCAGAAGTAATCAAGCAGGCTTGGGCTGGATAAGGACGTAGTTAGTCTACTTGGATGGTTAAATGGATGGGGCTTGGGCATGTCACACATCTTGCTGTTAGAGTCTCCACTGGGACTGACCAAGGGCTCACGCAATAGAAAGGGGCAGTGGCTTGTTCTCAGGAAACCCAGGGTCAGTTACCTACCTGTGAAATGGCTTCAGCTGGTTTACTATGAATGACCGTGTACCAAAAGAATTATGAGTTGTGTTTACGTGTACGATTTTTGTTTCTCTTTCAAACAGCTCACGGATGAAGAGGGTGTAGTTGACGATATGACCGTTTGTCCTTACTGGAGGGTCCCAGCTCACTAAGATGTCCTGAGGGCCCTGGGCCAGCAATTTTGGAGGCTCCATCCCTGAAGGCGCTGAGGGGCTGGTTCGATCTTTGACAAGTGGACTCAAAACACCCCCTTGGCTGTTGTTGGCCATCACTGTGTAGCCATACTCCACACCCGGGGCGAGAGTAAAATCATGATAGCGAGTTTCCAGGCCGGTATAGACAATGGTTCCGTCCCTCCTAAGTTCATAGCTTCTGATCTGGCCATTTGGGGTTCCTGGCGGTTTCCAGGTGATTTCTATGGATCCTGAGCCCGTGACTTGGAGTTTTGGAGGGTCCATGTTTTGTGGCGGGGCCTCCATCGTCCAGGCAGACTCTACCACACTAGCTGTGCAACCTCCATTGGTGCAGGCCACTAGGGAGAGATTATACTGCGTGGAAGGCTGCAGGTGGGAAACCAAGAGGGACAGGTTCTGCCCAGCAAGGTACTCCTTACCATCCAATCTGAGTAAATACTGAGTGATCTCTCCATTTTGAATTGATGGCGGTGACCAAGATGCATTTATTTGAGTGGCACTGATGGTCCAAAGAGCTGGAGGGCTGACCCCTGCAGGGGCAGCCTCAAGGGTTGTGATGCTGGTAGGTGTGCTGGTGGAACAGCCCTCACTGGTGCAGGCTGTGACTGCATACCTGTACGTGGAAAAAGGAAGCAGCGCTTCATCAGTATAATTGAAAGTCTCAGCATCGAAGCTGAAAGGATAGAGCACCCCGTTCCTTTGAAGCCTATAGGACTGGATAATGCCATTAGGCTGTGCTGGTGGGATCCAGGAAATCATCAGTTTGGGGGGATTCACAGATACCTGGGCTATCTCAGGTGGAGAGAGGCCTTCTGGAAGTGCTTGCCTCGTCCTTACCACACTCCAAGAGCTGCAGGTATGGCCTGCTGAATTCCAAGTGTGGATTTTATATTCACACTGCATCCATGGCTGCAGACCTGTGTCATTATACATAAATGTATTCCTTTCAGTATTATATTCTGTGAAAACAATTTTCTCATCGTCCTGGATTGTCTGATTCCCCCAAGCTTTTCCCTCGAAGCATCTGCGAATCACTTCATAGCGAATTATCTTTCCGTTTGGGTTAACGGGCTCTGACCAGCTCAGCTCGACGCGGGTGGACCCCACAGACTGGATGGTGGGAGCCAGCTGAGACTGGGGTGCGGCTTCTTCTGTCCACAGAGGCTGGGGTGCCGAGTGTGCACAGCCCGCTCTGGTGCAGGCCTCCAGCGTCAGCGTGTAGAGCGTGAAGGGGTCCAGGCGTCGGAAGAGAAATTGACGATTCAGGCCAGCGTACTCCAAGACACCATCACTGAAGACATGGTACGTCTGCAGGAAGATGGGGAACAAAGCATATGATTTCTTGGTGTCACTATTTCGTCCCTTTTAACCCCTTCTGCCCCCTATTCCTCACCTTGATGATCCTAAGCCAGAAGAAGCATTCTGATATGAATTTTGGGAATGTGATCTTTGCTTTTTCTTTTTTTAAGGTTGGATATCATGTAAGCATATATCTAAAAGCTAAGAGTTACTGAAATTAATTCGTTGACTTAAAGAGCGCTCACGGGGTTTCCTCCCATTTTTATCTTTTAGAAGTGGGGAATAGTATTCAAATTCCCTATTTTATAAAAATTAAGTGCTTTTAATTTCACCCTGAGTAGGCTAAATTGGGCCTATCCACATTGTCTATTGCCACAGCATTTACTGGGAAATGGAATTATAATGCTTAATCATTTGTACCAGGGTGCCAGGGCGGAAAATGTGTGAGTGTCTGGTGTGGGCACACATGCATGTACGTAGGTACATATACATGTTATACACATATACAAAAACATAGGTACAAACTGATGACCAGAAAATGGAAAACCCACCCTGTTTCCTCTTACCAGTTATAGAAGAATAGATGGTTTCTTTGGAGCAAAGTATTGTTTTGTTCCAGGGAAAACCATCTGAATGCTCATGATACAAATGTAGAGCAAGTTTCCAACCCATATTATTCATTGTTCTTTGGGGAAGATGAGAGGTAACTTAACTTGAACGTAGATGTTTTTGAATGATGGTTCCCCATCTTTTCATGCTTCAGTGTACCTGAGAGACAGGAGACCTTCCTGTACATGGTCGTGACCCTGTGATTATGTCTCTTAAGATGAGATGGACAAATACCAGAGTCCCTTGAGAGGCAAATCTTCCCACAGGTTGTTCCTGGATTGTTGATATACTTTAATGTTATTTAAGATTAAATAGCCTAGATCTGGAAATCTATTTATGTTGGACTACTGTATTTTGGTGTGATTTTCTTGTTGGGGGTCTCAGGGCAAGATCATACCCCTGAGGGAAGGGGAATAGAGTATTTTCTGAAGACGGCTTAGACTCCACAATCAATTTGAAAGTCTCTCTGACTCTCTGTCCCCTCCCCCATATCCACCTGGCAAATCTCTAACTAGTGTTAAATTCAGCTCTCCCTCTGGACCTTAGCTTCTAACTGGGTCTGGAGAAAAACTCTCAAATATATTGATTGGTCTCACTTTAAATTTCTTACCATAACTTTTAAACAGATGATCACCAACTATAAAACCGTATGTTTGCTCTCTCATTTTCCAAAGTAAGAAATATCCTCTCCTTTCCCCACTAACAGCCAATACCCCCTTCTCTCCCTCACAGGTGGTTGTTGACATAACCACATATTTGACTGAGGAAAGTAGAGGCAGTCAGACAGGAATGTTCTCATGTTATAGATTATCACTGCCATAGGCATGTGAATCTAGACGTACCCTATTTGCCTCTGTTCCTTTTCCTATGGATGAAGTACCTCTGCCCCCCACTGAAGTCCACCTGAGCTCTGGATCCTGTCCTCTCCTCCTTCCTACAGATTTCACTCTTGCAATTATTCTCATCATCTCTTGCTTCACTGATTTATCTCCCTCGACTGGGTTATTTCCATTAACATTTAAATGTACTCTAGGATCTTTCACTGATTTTTGAATAAAACTTCTTGACACCATAGTCCCCTGGCTCCTGCCCCATTTCTCTGTTCTTTTCTTTCCATCTATACTTCTTTGGAGAGTTGCTATCCTATTCCCTCAAACCATCCCGACCAGGTTTCCCATTTCAACATTTGATTTTCTTGTGAAGATCACAGTGACCTGCTGGTTTCCAAATACAGGGTCACATCTCTGCCCTCATGTTACTGGATCTCTCAACACCATTGGCACATTTTCTGTTCCCTTCTGGGACATCCCTCTCATCTACTATTCCTTCTACCTCATGTGTCTTGACAGCTCCTCTCCATACTCTTGACCTCTAAACTTTTGTATTCCCCAGGGCTTGACCCCAGGCTCTCTTCATCTCGAGTTAGATTCTCTCCATAGGTGATGTCCTCCAGGCCCATGGGTTTGAATACTACTCCTCCAGGCCCATGGGTTTGAATACTATTTGAATGAGTAGTATTCAAATACATATATCTTCATGAAGAACTCTCTCGAGTGTTCTAGACCTGTACTTCCAACCACCTACTTATCCCCTCAAACCTGTACATCTTCCAGCCTTCCCTTGCCAGTCAACGACTCAAGGCTAAAGTCCAGATGTCATTCTGAAGTACTACTTTTCCTTCATGTATCACATTCAGTTCATTAACAGATCTTGTCATCTCTACCTCTGGATACATCCCCAATCCACGCACATTTCTCGACCTTCTCAACTCCCACTCTAATTCAAGCCACAGTCAATTCTACCCTGACTTCTTTCACAGATTCCAAACTCCACTGGTCTCCTTATAGCCCATTTCCTACATAGGAGCCAGAGTGATTTGGAAAAACATAAATCTGATTGTGCTATCCCTTTGCCTAAACCCTTCCGTAGTTCTTCATCACACTCAGAATAAATCCCAAGCTCCTGATCACAGCCCACAAGGTTGAGCACACAATCCACCGTTCACCAATCCCTTGAGTCTCATCTAGTATCATCTTCCCTCCCCAACCCTCCCAAACTTCAACCACACTGGCTTTCTTCCCTTGATGTGAAGAAACCAAGTTCATCCCTGGCTTCAGGCCTTGCATTTGCTGTTCACTTTGTCTGAACATTTTGCTCTCGTATCTTCACATGACTGACTCTGTCTTGTCATTCAGGGCTCAGCTCAAATGTCAACTCAATTCAAATGATCACCCATGCTAAAACAGCCCGAGCAGGCATAATTACATTATTCTGTTTAACTTTCTTTATAGCATTCACCACTCTCTTAAATTCTCTGGTTTGTGTACTAGCTTTTTGTTTGCGTCTCTGTAGCCCCACTGTTCATGTATTCTCACACACACACAAGGTCTATGACAGCAGGGACCTTGCCTGTCTTGTTCACTCCTGAATAATTGCCTGGAACTTAGTAGAAGCCTCAATAAATATTTGGTGAACCACAAACGCACGTAAAAGGAGTAGATATTTCTATTGTCAATCATTCCAGGAAGAGGCAGACACTGGGATGGGAAATAAACACTCACAAGGAGGGGTGCTTTGATGGGTGTGAAAGAGATACTCTTTTCTCTGATGGGCTGAGGCTTGGATTTTAAGGCCATGGTTCCTAAGGCTCAGGCCTCCTGTCCTAGAGTAGGCAAAGTCCGGCTCAGTCACATGTCAGGGGCTGGTAGAAAGCAGCTTGCTTCTGCTACTTGTAGCATACCTGGAGGTGGGCAGAGAGGTGGCCACCGTACCAGGCAGTGAGGCAGCCTACAGGGAGGCCCATGAGGATGGGCCTGGGTCTGTGAGCTCTAGTTACAGATCTAAGTCACTGCTGTAGGTAATTTCCTGCCAGCATCCCACTATGGGGTTTTCAGGGAAGGTTTATCAAAAGTCACAGCTTAGTCTTAGATGTTCTATGTGGAATTAGTGGGGGAGTCTTTGCCACCTTGAGAGGGAGTGGTAAAGGAGAGGCAGAGTGTCTCCAGCATCTGCAGGGGGTGGCAGTCCCAGCCTGCACGAGGTGATTGATGAGGGCCTGAGTGGTGGTCCAGGGCCAGAGGAGACTAGAGGCAGAGGCAGTAATAGATGGACAGCTGAGTTGCCAGCAGCCTTGGAGAAGAACATCAGAAGGGTGACGATGCTGCCTCTTATGTGGGTGATGGTTCAAGGCATCAAAATGTGGATGATAATGGAAACCTTATTTGGGCGCTCACAGACTGGTGAAGCTGGGGTTAGATGTGACATTAATAAGACTGCTTCTCATGGCTACATAGGGCCATCGTGGACTTAGCAGACATGTGGGGCTTCCTGTTTCCTGCTGAGTGAGCTCTGCTCAAAGTGCAAATTAGGCAAAGCTTAAGCAAAGAGCTGGGAAGGACAATTCGGGAGGCACTAGGAACATGGTCATTTAGAGTTCCGTTTTGGTGTGACTACCTGGCTTCAAATCCCAATTCGGTTGTCGCAATGTTGTTTAGCCTCAGACAGTGATTTAGCCTTTATGTGCCCAGTGAGGTTTAGTGGTACCTACAGAGTAGGGCTGATGTGCGGATTAAATGAGATAATCCATAGAGAGCACTTAGACAGCGTTGGGTTCATAGGAAGCTTAACACGTGTGAGCTAGTTTTCTCTGATCTATGATTAAGCGCCTGGAGGAACTATCAGGAAGAATTAACCAGACTGTGAAGGGAGTTTTCCCAAAGTGACCTGATGGCATGTCAGGGCTCATCTATTTATCTGTAGAATACCAAACATGATCGCATATTCAGGGTAGACATTACCTTAATCACACCATTGGTTCTTACAGGCTCTGACCACTGCAGTAGCAATGCCCGGCCGTTCTCCTTCTGCTCCACTGTAAAGTAGCTCAATCCACTGGGGGAAGATTCTAGGGTTCGAACTAGAGTCCAGGGGCTTGAAACTTCTCCCGCCTGGTTTGTGGCCACAACACTAATGTGATATGTGGTGAAGGGTTCTAAGCCAAACAGGTGGGCTTGATGGCTTGTCCCCTGGAAGAAAATGAACAGTTTAGTTTCCTTTTGGAAACTGCTGCCAATTGCTGGAAGGTCATTCTTTGGCCAAGACGCCTCACCAATGGCAGCACAAATATCACAACAGAGATTTGAATTATTAAGAAAACAATATGGTTTTTTCTTGTTCTTCACATGCTAAATATATTACCTAATGTTGTGTGATTTCAGACACACACACACACACACACACAGCTTGGATCAGATAGGATCCTTGCCTTTTCAGAGCTTGCGACCCAAGGGATGCAATATATTACAAAAGCAATTAAAAAAATCTATGATGTCTCAGGTCAGTGTAGCATGATTTCATGATGGAAATCGGTACCAAGTTGAGTGGCAGAGAATGGAATAATCTTAAGGATTTGGAAATTGAACCTGAGCAACGCTAATTCTCTCTCATTAAACCCCGACACTATTTTTTACGTAAGACTCTCCCCATCTCCCCCCCTCTCATTCTCTTGGTGTGTATTTACATTTTACAAAGACAATAAAACAAACACAAGGAAACAACAATAAACCAACTGAACTATAGATGCACAAGCACCCTGAGGGCAGTCTACTATTAATATCAATGTGAAAATATTCTCATTTGTTAAAAACACCCTAACTAAAACTCTGAAATTTACCAAAAGTAATTGTTAGCTAGGCTTTGAGTATTTGGTCTTTGTTAATTTAAAAGAAAAATAAATGATAGCACAATAGTTTTTTTCCTGCTTGGACAGCAGCACTAACCATATTTTGCATAATGAAACTGGACCTAAGAATCCTAATGTTTTGAAAGAGCCCAGGGTGCTCTTTCTACATCTGGGCTGGATGGAAATGTCTGTTTACAGATAGGAATTATGTCTGCAAGTGGACCAGTAATGTGTGTATAGGTAAACACACACACACACAGACACTTCCTGTTGTGTACCATATCCATTGGACGTGAATAATCACAAAGAAGTTTTTACTGGTTTAATAGGATATATACACTTAATGGTATGTGAGGTCAGCTTTGGTTTATTTGACACTTAAATGTGACAGATCGTCTTCAATTGTCCTTTTCTTGGTGGGCACAGGAAGAGGAAGATGAGATGAAGAAGAGAAAGTTATTTCTGAGAGCAGTACCCGAAAGCACCAGACAAAGTTATGTGTATGGAAATTCTTTTTAATTTGAGGGAATCCAAATCTCATTTTGAATAAAATCTAAAACCAGTTGGCAAAATCCAACTGAACCATTTTCCGAAAAAACTGGTTAGACAAAGCCAAAACACACCGTACAAATAATTTTTGACACCATTTCCCCACAGTCTTGGTTATAAGTTTTATAAGTTTCTATTAGTTACTGTTTCTTATTATGTGTTAAACACAAGCAGAGGAAATATAATTTCCTTTACTTATCAAAAACTTGTAAAGTCAATTTTCCTGTTTCAGTAAGGTCCTATTATGATATTACAGGCTGAACTCTTGAAATCTTTTAATATTTAAACATTTGCTAAGCGACCAGGCTCTGAAAAAAATTTTACAGAAATACTAATTTCTCTTTTTTAAAATATTAAAAGTTAGATCATAAATATTTAAAACTTATTTCTCCAACAACATTGGATTGGTCTTTTAGATAAATATAGCACAGAAATAGAATGACCATAGTGAATATTAAAGCTGAATATGCTACAAGTCCCGATTACAAACATTCTTTTCTGATAAATGATTCCTTTTCTGTGGAAATAGGGCAAACATGGGCAAGATTAATAATGCAAAAAAGAACAATTCTTTGTTCAGAATATTCAGTAATAGATGCTAAAAAAGCATCAGCTCCAAAGCAAATTGTAATCACCTCTAACAGATTATATATAAAAAAAGGTAGGCTGCTGGGGGACATTTAGAGATAGCTTTTGTCATAAGAAACACGAAAAGCATGTGGGCTATAAAGCAAAAACATATGTATATTGTCCATAGCAGCACCTGCTCAATTACAGTTTATTTCAGAGCTGAGAATTCCATTCAGCCCCTAGATGGCAATACCATCAAGCGCTTTCGGTGCCATGAGTGCTCAATGATTAACTGACATTCAGTCATCCAACACACTCCAGGCAACCATTTAAAAAATAACAAAACTGATTTCATTATAGATTCTTTTAATGAACATTTATAGCCAGATCCTTGAAAGCAGAAGTACTGAAAATGTTCTGGCTTCAAAACCTCCACCAACTAATGTGGAAATATGCCCTGCAGGTCTCAAGTTGAAGTTCACGCCTGCCTGACACAGAAATGTTTACATGTAGACTCCTACAAAAGGTGATTGCAACAGTTGTTTTGCTTAATTTGGTCTATATATCTTCTTAAAATATAGAAATAATCACATATCATAAATGTACAGGAAACGTGAAGGAGAATTTTTATATCATAAATTTATACTGAGACAAGTTCCCATATTATGTCAACTTGTTATTTCTGCAAAACTACAACACACACACGCATGCTTTAAATAAACCTCAGCGATAGCCGTACTTTTTGTCAATATTTAGTTAAGTCCATATAAAAAGTAAACTTCAAAATGGCAAGACAATCCCTAACCGATTTATTCTTTGACATTTTAGGAAATCCTTTATATTATTCTTCCCTGAATGGATATCTAACCCCAGAGTTCACTATTTTAGAATCCAACTGTAAAATCTGGGCACAGTTCACTCTATGGATTAGGTTGAGTCTTGTTTGTTTACTCAGTTACTTGTGATTTTCCTTAAATTCAGAATATTTGCTTGAGCCCTGTTGACCTTACGTGATTTGGATTCCATTCCTTCTTTTGGGGACGGAGCATTCTGTCCCACTGACTGGGAAAGTCCTCATTAAAAACTTCCTTCTTTTCGCCCCGCTGCTGCCCCTTTTCTTCCTTCCCTCTGGAGATTATCTTAATTCAATAAGATTTCTTTTCATTGTCATTGTTTTGTTTGATATTTCCCTTTTCTGTCCTACTGATTCTTTTGAGATATATATATATATATATATATATATATATATATATATATATATTTGTTATCCCTGACCTTTGGGCTACCTAACTTATACCTTCTTCCCTTTTGTCTTTGTCCTGTCCATGTCTACAGCCACATAATATTGCTAATTTTTTTTTAAATTCTAAAAGTATATTAACCACTTCTGTTAGGCAGTCGAAGAAAAGAATGACTCAACAAAGGAAAACGGGAATAATTCATTCTCTGCAATCTAATATATACAGATCAGTGAGTCCTTTAATGAGACATAAAGACAAGACTCTCTGGAACACTCCGCCAGTTGAGGTTCTGCTGGCAATGTGAACTACACTTTAACCTCTCAACTCTGCTCCTGTGGGCACATGAAACTACTTGGAGTCTTTGGCAGTCAGACAATTTTACACCATCTCCTCTGATTATTTTTGATTACTTGAAGTGCCCCAAAGGTGGCCATGGGGTCAATAGGTTTATGTAGGTTGAAAATGATCAAAAATTACCATTGATCTGTAGCTGTCAATAAAAGGCTGCATGGGGAGACTCCCTGCACAAATGTTTAAACTGCATAAAGCAACCTGACTTAGTCATCTTTGAGTCCATTGATCTGATGATCCAGAAGTTTCCAGAGCCTTCCCTCTGGTCTTTAAGGTGCATTTTCACTGAACCCATTTACCTTGGCCCTAAGGACTCTTTTTACCCTGCTCCTGGTAATGAACTAAAACAGTGATGTCTCGGCACTGCTGTGTTCATCAACAGAGTCTTATGTGTGCTTATTGCATTTGGAAGGGGTTAATCTTCCTGGTCACCATCAACTTCATTTCCAGCCAATGGGGTTTCTTCTGGCTTCACCCCTTATCTTGGGCTCCGTATTTAAAAATGGGTGACTATTGGCTTATAAATCCTAACCTGGTTGTAGGATTCCTTTGCCTCCTTAATTCTCACGAATGCCAAGACCCAGAGAATACCTCATATTGAAAGTTTGCTTATTTTGCACAGAGAACTTCAGGGAAATCTAGATTTAAATATCTTAACTTTTGTTTTCTTCAGTTGAACCACTTGGATGCTGCGTCTCCGTTTTATCGTAAGTTACAGTTTATCTTGTCATAATGATAAAATAAAGGACTGGTTATTGACAAGCTTCTGGTTTAGTTACCACTGAAACACGAGAAATAAGAAAAGTTCCCATTTAGCATCACCTGAAATTCATGGCTTTGAGCCGAGTACATCCAGTCAATTGAATGACTTTTATATATTTTAGTGCCTAAAAAATCAACACAAAATATTTTTCTAGATTTCTGAAAGCCAGATGATTTGAGGCATTGTCAATCTATATTCCTTCCCATTCATAAAGTTAATTTTTGAGTTCTCCAAAAGTTCATCAACATATTTCTATCTAGTACTTATTTTGTAAAAATCCAATCAGTCTTAATACAGAAATGCTCTCTTTGTTACCCATCTCCAAATATCAACCTTAAGTGCTTATCCATGGTTATCTAAGCATGGACTTCCAAGCCTGCAAAATGTTAACACAGTCAGAAAATTTCCACTGATTTCACATGTATACTGACTTTAGGGGTCAGTATAAAATGCCATCTCTGTCTACAGAGCTCCTGGCTGGTGGGACAAAGAAGACATTTTTTGATGACACACACATACACGTAGAGTTGCTCCAGAATGAAAGATCGACTGACAGCACAAGAAAGGTAGAAGAAAACACCCTTTGGGTTTATGATCTATTGTCATGTGTGTGAACAGTGTGTCTATGTTAGGTGGCGTTGCTAAGTGGCAAGACAGAACTGCCAAAACGGTCAGGGGAAACATTTAGTATTGTCGGCCAGCAGCTCCATTCAATTCTTTAAACCCTTTTGAGCATCTGATACGTACAAGGTTCAGTAAAGTTGGTGTGGGGATACGAGATGGAGAGCACAGGCTTTTTTTTGCGGCACGCGGGCCTCTCACTGTTGTGGTCCCTCCCGCTGCGGAGCACAGGCTCCAGACGCGCAGGCTCAGCGGCCATGGCTCACGGGCCCAGCCGCTCCGTGGCATGTGGGATGCTCCCGGACCGGGGCACGAACCCGCGTCCCCTGCATCGGCAGGCGGACTCCCAACCACTGCGCCACCAGGGAAGCCCGAGCACAGGCTTTTGACGCTTAGGAGCTTTTAATCCAATAGAGCAGATCAACAATATATACAGATGCACACAATTCAGAGTGTAGTAGATGCTATACTGAGCGCCAGGTAAATCAGGGAAATACTGAAGAGATAGATACTTCTAATTGGGAAAGAAGGTGAGGGACTGGGGAAAACTTCGCTGGCATCTGATGTAGGACAGGAAAGATATAGAGTTTGAGTAGATGAAAATGTGTGAGGGATTGGAAGAAAGAACAGAAGGAAAAAATGCAGGATACATTTGGAAAAGAGCTAAGAGTTGAACGTAGCTGAAGGGTTGTGGATATAGGGCAACAGTGGGGATTAAGGAAGGGAAGAGACTGGTGGTAAAATTGGACAGGGCTGTGAATGTCACCCTAAAGGTTCTGGACTACATTTGTTAGGAAACAATGAACAACAGAACTCTACCATGCAATTTGAAGGAATAATGGAAGAACGTTTAAATTTTGCCTGTCATGGTATAGGTCATGGTTAGTGACTGATAAAATAATAAATCTGTTAAGTTGAATTCATTCATTCATTTAATTATTATTCAGCCAATAAAGTATAGACTGTCATATGTAAAAGGTAATAGGAGAGTATTTTCTTAGGAATAAGATTTTGCAGCAACATGGAGGGACCTAGAGATTATTATACTAAGTGAAGTACACCAGACAGAGAAAGACAAATATCATACGGTATCACTTATATGTGGAATCTTAAAAAAAAAAAAGATATAAATGAACTTAAAACATAAATAAACTCGCAGACAGAGGAAACAAACTTATAGTTACCAAAGGGGAAAGGGAGGCAGGGAAGGATAAATTAGGAGTTTGGGATTAGCAGATACAAATTACTAAATATAAAATAGATGAACAACAAGGGTAAATTAGGAGTTTGGGATTAAAATATACACAGTACTGTATATAAAATAGATAACCAGCAAGGACCTACTGTATAACACAGGGAAATCTACTCAATATTTTAAAATAACCTATAAGGGAAAAGAATCTGAAAAGAACACATACATATATATATAAGAATACATGTATATATATCTGAATCACTTTGCTGCATATCTTAAACTAACACAACATTATAAATCAACTATACTTCAATTAAAAAAAAGAGAAAAAATAGATATGCTATACATTGTAAATTTACAATTGGAACATTGTAAATAATGTTAACATAAAAATGCCCATGGGGCTTCCCTGGTGGCGCAGTGGTTGAGAGTCTGCCTGCCGATGCAGGGGACACGGATTCGTGCCCCGGTCTGGGAAGATCCCACATGCCGCAGAACGGCTGGGCCCGTGAGCCATGGCTGCTGAGCCTGCGCATCCAGAACCTGTGCTCCGCAACGGGAAAGGCCACAGCAGTGAGAGGCCCGTGTACCGCAAAAAAAAAAAAAAAAAAAAAATGCCCATGGTCACAGATATTATACATGAGTGACTACGGCAGTTGTACAAAGAGGTGGAAGCCATTATTCCTCAACTGTATATAATTAGGCCAAATGTGTGCCTGTTCAGCTCATAATCTTCAGAGACAAAATTTCTTCTCCTATAAATTGAAACATGATAACATTTAAAAAAAGGAATAAGATTAAAAAAAATTTTATTGAATATTTGATCCATTTCAAAATTTGAAATTATTCTTTGCACAGTGTTTGTCTTTCGATTGAACTCAAGGTGGGGATTATAACAGCTGGACTGAATTGAAGACAATTATACTGTCCTCTGCCCTGAATCACATGTACCTGGTTTATGGTTTTTGCTGGTAGTGGGGACATGTTTGTGTGGAACCATCCATACCCTTATACTTTATACACATCAAACAGCTAGAAGGCAGCTGGAAAAGTTTAGGGATACTGTTGATGAAACAAAACAGAATGAAGCTAATTCAAAAGTTCAAACAAGTGTGAAAGCATTCTTAGCTCTGGGTTCTAACTAATGTCAGAGGGCTCAATTGGAAAGATTTCAAGAAAGTATAAATGCATATCCTCCCGTTAAGTAATTGTGATATGTATTGTTACATAACTGATTGGTCGGGGGTCATCTGTTGTAACGATTGTAAATTTCAAATTTAAAATATTCAGCTTAGAGTTTTCATGTGTTAGTGCTGTGTGTACTTTTGTGTCTTCCACAAATATCTACATTCAGAGAAGAAGAATGACATGTGAAAAAGGGGGTATTTTCTTCTCTCATTGAAGTACATCATTCATTTTGTAATGGGGGGGGTCAGTGCAACAAGAAGATTCAACTCACAGAAGTTTTCTTTATAGATAAACGGGCTCTATCAATTTAATCTATCAATATAAAACAAAAGCTAGGGCTCTTGCAAATGAACGATGAAGCCTCAGTTACCATAAAAACATGGGGGAGAAAAAAGAAAGGTTTTAAAATGGCTCATTTTTCAAAGGAGAAGAGGAAAAAAAATTAAATTTGTGATAATTAAATTTTAAAGTGGCAAATCAGTCACACTAAATATTAAAAAGCAGTCCTTCTGATCTATCAAAATTAAAAATGTGGATACTCTGTGACCCAGCAATTCCACTCTGGCAATCTATTTTATGGCAATACTAGTAAAACTGTAATAAACTGCATTGAACAGAATTTCATTAATTCCAGCCAGTCTTATGTTTATTCAGTCCTTGATTAAACACATATTTATTGAAGGTTTCCTGTGTACTAGGCACCCTCCTAAGCTCTGAGGACACAGCAGAAAGCACGGGAGACAAGGACATACCCTCCTGAGTCTTACATTGTAAGGAAAATGGAAAGAGAAGGAGTGAGTGGGTGAGAGAGAGAGACAGAGACAGAGACAGAGAATTAGAAGCTGTGACAAATTATGAAGGAAATAATTAGAGTGATGAACTAGTGTTTTTTAGGTGGTAGGGAAGACTGAGTCTTGGTTTAAGAAAGGTGGGTGAAGATCCTTGAGGAAGTTCCATGTAGGCAAGACTACAGAAGAAACCATGTGAAAAACCAGGGGGGAACTTTTTTTTTTTTTTTGCGGTATGCGGGCCTCTCACTGTTGTGGCCTCTCCCGCTGCGGAGCACAGGCTCCGGACGCGCAGGCGCAGCGGCCATGGCTCACGGGCCCAGCCGCTCCGCGGCATGTGGGATCTTCCCGGACCGGGGCACGAACCTGCGCCCCCTGCATCGGCAGGAGGACTCTCAACCACTGCGCCACCAGGGAAGCCCCAGGGGGAACTTTTAGGCAGAAGGATGAGGTTGAGATTTTTGCTGGCAGAGAGAAGTTAGTGTGAGTGAGGCCTGTGAGGGAGGATGACTCGAGGTACAGTCAAAGTGATGGGCAGGTGCCAGATGGTGGATAGCTTTTTAGGCCAAGATAAGAGTTAGAGTCTGATGCTAATTTCAACGGAAAATTATTGAAGGCCTTTAAGCAAGGGAGTGACACAATTTGATTTAGGTTTTAAAGAGATCATTCTTCCTTCAAAAACTAAAAATAGAGTTACCACATGATCCAGCAATCCCACTCCTGCACATATATCTGGAGAAAACTCTAATTCAAAAAGGTACATGCACCCCAGTGTTCATAGCAGCACTATTTACAATAGCCAAGACACAGAAACAACCTAAATGTCCATGGATAGATGAATGGATAAAGAAGATGTGGTATATATATATATATATATATATATATATATATATACACAGTGGAATATTACTCAGCCATAAAAAAGAATGAAATAATGACATTTGCAGCAACATGGATGGACCTAGAGATTATCATATTAAGTGAAGTAAGTCAGACAAAGACAAATATTATATGATATCACATATGTGGAATCTAAAAAATGGTACAACTAAACTTATTTACAAAACAGAAACAGACTCACAGACATAGAAAACAAACTTATGGTTACCAAAGGGTAAAGGTAGTGAGGAGGGATAAATTAGGAGTTTGGGATTAAAATATACACACTACTATATATAAAATTGATAATCAGCAAGGACGTACTGTATAGCATGGGGAACTATATTCAATATCTTGTAATAACCTACAGTGGAAAAGAATCTGAAAAAGCACATATATATATCTATATATCTGAATCACTCTGCTGTACACCTGAAACTAACACAACATTGTAAATCAAGTGTACTTCAATAAAAATAAATAAATTAAAGAAGATCATTATGGCTGTTGTGTGAAAAATATATGTAGGGGGTTGTATTAGTCTACTCAGGCTGCCATAACAAAAATACCAGACTGGCTTAAAAACAGAAATTTATATTCTTGCAGTCTGGAGGCTAGAACACCCAGATCACGGTGCCATCAGGGTTTCTGGTGAGGGCTCTCTTCCTGGTTGTAGACTGCTGCCTTCTTGCTGTGTCCTCACATGGCTTTGCTCTCTGTGCACATGGAGAGAGGGAGAGATCTCTTGTGTCTCTTCCTCTTCTTATAAGGACACCAGTCCTATCAGATTAGGGCCCCACTCTTACAACCTCATTTAACCTTAATTACTTCCCTACAGTCCTATTTCTAAATAAAGTCACATTGGGGGTTAGGGGATCAACATATGAATTTTGGGGGAACACAATTCAGTAGATAATGGGGGTCAAGAGGGGGTGGCTTTTGCAGAAGTCCAGGGAGGGCTGATAGTGGCTTGGAGTGGTGTGATAATGACAGAGATGAAACTAACTGAGCGGACTTATACTTTGGAAGTAGAGCCAGCAGAAATCCGATGGAGTGGGAGGAAGGGACAACCAGATGTATAGAAGTAGAAACAGAATAGTAACATAAGTCTTCTGAGAAGTGTGGCTGTGAAGGAGATCAGGGAAATAGGATGGTAGCTGGAGGGGCCTATGGGATCACATTTAAAAAACAAGGGAGGTGCTAGAGCATGTGTGTATACTGTTGGGAATTCTCCAATAACGAGAGAGAGACTGATGATGTAGGAGAGGTATACTATTTTTTAGAAATCAGGACTTCCTTTTCACTTTGCATGTGGAAACTAGGTTAGCTAAAATTCTGTGTGCGGCAAAGTGATACAGGTATGCTTGGGTATCAGCCAATTAACTTGGAGTTGGCTGTAGCCTCCACAGCAAAACAATGTATATACGAAGAGCTACCATCATTGACCGTCAAGCTCTTTTCAGAGATAAAATTTGGAAGAGTAAAGTTTCATCAGAAATGAACAAGGCCTTTATCTATTAGGAACAAGGTAATTAAAAAATTTTTTTAGAGTTTTCATTAAATTGTTACTTTTGATAAACTGTGACTTCCATGTGAAGAGGATACAATGACAAGTTCCCTGCCCAATGGTAACAAAAGTTATCAGTTTACCATTTTCTTGTGTATCCTTCCTAAGACAGGACCATTATTTTTGATCAAAGTTTTTGCTTTTACTGTGTCAGACCTGGTGTAAAAAGGACTTTACATGCATAATCTCATTTCATCTTCACAACAAAGCTCTGAGGGTGGTAACATTACAGATAGGAAACTGAGGCTTAGATAAGTAACTTGTCCAGAGTCACAGTTCTAGTAAGTGGCAGGGTTATGCTTTTACTCCTGTACTATATTGAGTTCAAATGTTCTTGTCAACTGCATCAGTGGTCCTAATGTTTTGATCTCAGGACCCCTACTTCTTAAAAATAATAGAGGATTCCCAAAAGCTTTTGTTTCTGTGATTTATATCTACCAATATTTGCTATATAAAAAATTTAAATTGAGAAAGTATTAAAGGAAAAGAACACAGAAGCACATAGTCTGTTAGCCAGCAGAGAAAAAGCATCTTCACACATAATGTAGCCTCTGGAAAACTCCACTGTACACCTGTGAGGGGATGAGAGTGAAAAAGACACATAACGTCTTCATATTATTATGAAAATATTTTTGACCTGGCAGATCCCTGAAAACGTTTCTGGGACTCTAAGGGGTTCACGAACTATACTGTACCACTTAACCGCATCATACTTGGCTTTAACTGACAGTTCCAATTAAAGATTAATCAAAGATTTGTTTGAACTTTTATGCAGTGAAGGAAGGAGTCTTATATTCCCAACTTTTGATAGACACACTCATAGTACTTGTGATTAAATATCATGTATACATAAGTCCTATTAGTAAAACTTTTAATTAAGGGTAAAGAGTCAAAAAATTATAACTGGATTCTACTCCAACAGCCTAATTTTGTAGTTGAAACTAAAATCCAAATGGCCTAAATTACCTGTACAAGATCCTACAATCCATCAACACTAGATTTGCAATTGAACTTGAGATTCCCAACTCATATGTACACACTCCTTTCAATTAAAATTATTTGTTTGAAACAAGTTGTCCCAAATTTCTTCGTCAAAAGCATTGCTCCGTGTGAGAGAGAATGGGTTTGAATTTATTCATAGATCTACTTCCTTTATTAATGGATCTTCTACTGTATTATATCTGTCTGTTCACTTGTTTGTCTTCCCACTGCAAAGTGAACGAAACGTTTTGCGTCAGGACTGTTTCTTAACCTTGCTTTACTCTGGTTTCTTCATATGTAAAAAAGGAATAGTAATAGTACCTATCTTTTTCAGTTTGTAAGTTTTAGTGAGTTAACTTGTAGAATAGTTTCTGTTATGCAGTAGGAATTTAATAAGTGCTAGATTTTATTATTATCCTAAGCATCTAAGAGATGCTTCTATGCATAAGATATTCAATAAATATTCTGGAAGCTATGCATAAATAAAAGGTTGAGTCTAAAGCACTGAATAACTCACAAGGTATTTTTAGTGCATAGTACCCTGGCTTATATGGAGAATATATGGAGGATGATTTTGAAAAATGGCGTAGCATCTTATGAATGTAAGTAGATCTTTTAAGTTAAATTCATAAACACTACCTTTGTAAATGTTTGCTGTGAAGACCTAGTAGGTACTGGATACATATGCATTGACTAATTGAGTAAATTCTTCCTTGTTATTGACGTCAGCTATTTGGTCTTTAGAAATGTATTTACATATATGTGTATATACATATATGTGTATATATATATATAAACTGGATCATATAATAATGAGCATGATTTTTCGCTTTTACCTATAGGGCATGGAATATGATACCGTTTTTGTGTTCTTACATACCCTGACTTTGGGGGCTGAGCTGAAAAAGACAATGCCTTTCTCCAATGTAGAATAAATAATACTATTAGGTAGTATGGGACATTTACAAAGGGAGGTTGGTGCTAATAAACTCAAAATGATGTTTTTCAGAGGGTCTTGGGTATTAGGATGGCAGATACTCATTTAGTCCTCATGGGCCAGGTTATCCTTGGAAATAGGAAAATGTGAACCAGTTTATGATAGTAAATGTGAAAGTGTACATAAAGTGGGCAATTCGAGAAAAATAGGAGAACTTAAATAAATGTACTCAAATATATTAATCAGTCTTAAAATAAAAATAAATAAAGCCCTAAATCAGCCCCTTACTTCAAAAAGGCCCAGGTCCAGAGAGTTTTACCAGTGAAGTTTTTGTTATTGCTTTTAACTAAATCTGCAAGTAACAGATAATTGATATTGTGTATAGACAAAGGGTTCCAGAAAAGAGGTAAACTGGGCCACATACCAAACTCATGACATGTCATCAAGAAAATATCAAAATCGGACAAGAACATAACAAGAAAAATGTGTTTCTGTTGACCAAAATCACTTGAGATGAGGTGAAAAAGTCATAATATTAGCAAATAGAGTCCAACAATATATTTAAAAGAGATATCATGACTGTATAGGATTTAGCCCTTAGAAAAGTTGATTTCCATATGATCATCTTAATAGAATTAACAAAATTCAACACCCGTTCACGATAAAACCTCTTAGCCAGGTGAAAATGGAAGAAATTATCCTTAGTCTGATCAAAAACATTTACTAAAATCATACAGTAAATTATACTGGGCTGGCCAAAAAGTTCGTTCGAGTTTTCCCATAACGGCTTACGAAAAAACCCAAACGAAATTTTTGGCCAACGCATATTTAACATAAAAGCCTTAGAAACCTTCCCATTAATATAACAATCAGGTAAGCCAGAATTCCCTCTATTCATTATTGTACTGATAATCTAGGCAATGCCACACCAAAAAAAAAACCCGATTCTCTGACATAAATCATACCAAGGTTTTCTCAGGCCAGTTTCCCAAGGCAATAGAAATAAAAGCAAAAGTAAACAAACAGGACCTAATCAAACTTATAATCTTTTGCACAGCAAAGGAAACCATAACCAAAATGAAAAGACAACCCACAGATTGGGAGAAAATATTTGCAAACGATATGACCAGTAAGGGCTTAATTTCCAAAATATATAAACAGCTCATACAACTCAATAACAACAACAACAAAAAACAACCCAATAGAAAAATGGGCAGAATAACTAGACAAACATTTCTCCAAAGAAGGCATACAGATGGCCAACAGGCACATGAAAGAATGGTCATCAGAGAAGTGCTAATTATTAGAGAACTGCAAATTATTAGAGAAGTGCAAATCAAAATGACAATGAGGTAACACCTCACACCGGTCAGAATAACCATCACTAAAAGATCTACAAATAACAAATGCTGGAGAGGGTGTGGAGAAAAGGGAATCCTCCTACACTGTTGATGGGAATATAAATTGGTGTAACCACTATGGAAAACAGTATGGAGGTTCCTTAAAAAATGAGTTGCCATATGCTCTAGCAATCCCACTCCTGGGCATTTATCTGGAGAATACTATAATTCGAAAAGATAATGTACCCCAGTGTTCATAGCAGCACTGTTTACAATAGCCAAGACATGGAAGCAACCTAAGTATCCACTGACAGATAAATTGATAAAGAAGATGTGGTATATATACACAATGGAATATTACTGAGCCATAAAAAAGAATGAAATAATGTCATTGCAGCAACATGGATAGACCTAGAGATTATCATACTAAGTGAAGTAAGTCAGAAAGAGAAACACAAATGTCATATAATATCACTTATATGTGGAATCTAAAATACAACACAAATGAACTTACCTACAAAATAGAAATAGACTCACAGACATAGAGAACAGACTTGTGGTTGCCAAGGGTGAGGGGGTGGGGGATGGATGGACTGGGAGTTTGGGATTAGCAGGTGCAAACTATTATATATAGAAAGGATAAACAACAACGTCCTACTGTATAGCACAGGGAACTATATTTAATAACCTGTGATAAACCAATGGAAAAGAATATGAAAAAGAATGTATATATATATATATATATATATATATATGTATAACTGAATCACTTTGCTGTACAGTAGAAATTAACACAACATTGTGAATCAACTGTACTTCAGTAAAATAAATTTGTCATGGAATATACCTCATTTCTTTGAATCCTTGAATTTGAAGGATTTGAAGGACACACTGTTATTTTATGTATGCCTAAGAAAGGAAAAAATGCTTCCAATTGAATGCAGATACAATGCTTTTTTAACACTTGGAGTTTTTGTTTTATATTTGTGGAAAGACACCTTTAGACTTGTATGGGTATAGGTTTTTTTTTTAAATTATATATTAAGCTGCTGCTTCTGTGCCTTTCTGTTTATACAATAACTTTTCATTTTAATGCAAAATCATGGTGTAATCTTTTTGAAGACATTTTAAGTGGCAATTAAACTCAACATGTGTAGTACCGACAGCATACATAGCTCAACTGAAGTGACAGGAGTGTGAATGGCATTGATCAAGTTCGTGCAGGCACAGGAAACAAGTATGTAACAACTGTCACCTACGTTGATGGTAAGACTTAGATGCATGTGATTTCAGAGAGAGATGGAGAAATGTGAACAAATGTTCACCATAAAAATCAAGGAGCTTTCTGTTCTCTGTTTTCTGAGTATCCTTCCTGAATAGAAAAGTGTACTCTATGGTCAAAAGCCAGTGCACAACTTCTAGCCCATTTATTTTAGCAAGGTGAACTGACTTGTTCTTGGCGACAACGATGGGACGAGAAAGCTGAAGCTGGTCTAGTTAAAGGGCAGCCGAAACATACTGCCACTCTGGCTACAATGGGACCAGTGATAACACAAAATGAAAACCAGACTGGGAACTCACAGATGATGTTGTGAGGATGGTAACAAATGGAATACATTAGGGCTTTGGCTGTGCACACAAAACAGTGCCGAAAGACACATCTGACCACTACATTCAGCGCTGCTGCTGCTTTCAAAGTTATTCTTAGCATATGTTCTGTGTACTTTTTCATCCTTTTCCTAAAGAGTTTCTCAAGGGTTAATCACACTGAGTGCTTGCTATACAGCAGGCATTTTCCAAGTGCATAATGTATATTACATTGTTTAATCCTTAAAACAACCTCATGAGATAGACTCTGCTCTTATCCTCATTTTCAGATAAGGAAATGGATGTAAAGACAGTTGAAGCAAATTGTCCATGGTCATATAATTATAAGGGACAGAACCAGGATTTGAGTTGAGGCCTTCTGACTATAGAGTCTGGGCTTATAACCTTGAATGTACCCCCATTAGTCCCACCAGACTTTGGAAGGTGGAAGCCAGCCTATGCTACTTCTTGATATGGAGAGGGTCTCATTTCTTCTTTCCAGGGACCCAGGAAAGGCATCCTCTGCTCTCTGACCTGTTTAATGTTCTGGTTTATGGGATGTCAGACTGAATGATAATCTCAAGAGGAATCAAGGGGAATAGAAAAATTGCTTCCAAATAAACACAATGCCAATAGTTTGCCTGCAAGTCAGGAAAAGCAGATGTTATAAGACTAAAAATTGATAACACTTGAGGCTAAGAAAAGATATTGTAAAGGTAGACCATCTTCCACAATTCATTTGTGCCAGGCTCCAAAGGGGTTAACCGTTATCAACAATCAGAGCCCAGGTGTTTTCCGCAGACGTTGGTGGCACACTGAAGCAGTTGTGTTGTTGTTTTGAAAACATTTTAATAGGATTTAAAATTTCCCCTTTTCTTTGGATTTTTCAGGTAATATTGGAATTAAATTAAAGCATTAAGTCAACCAGCTTAGTGCAAAGCAAATTATGTCAGGTTCAGCACTGAGGGTTTCGTTATGGAATATCTATTGACTCAAGCGTATTAACTTGTAAATCCTCTAGTTTTAGATTATGATCTATTGATTATCTGCTTTTATTTGCACTTTAAATGAATAAACAAAAGGAAATGATCACGGTTTAGTCATTACACCTTAAGAGAATATGTACTTAAGCTAAGCATACTTAATTAAAAATAAAAACAACTTTTATTGGTTCTGAGAGCTAGAAGTTGTGGTTCTTATTTTCATTTAAGCAAGTCAAAGATCGTTTTTAATTTTGCATAATCATTTTTATTAGACCCTTGGACAAAACAGAAAAAAAATTTTCTCACTGAGGATAGACAGTGTGCTGTGAGTTTGGTATTTTGAATGCATTATTAAAATTATTCTATAATCTATCATTTTGCTTGTCTTGTCTTAGCAAAAAGCCAGAAATGATGTCTTTAGTGCAGGAGGAAATTCTCTGAGAAGCCCTGTGACTAATGTCTGGGGAATGAGGTAAACTCTGAGAGTCCAAGTGCTTTAATAAAAAAGCAGTCAGTGTAGAAGACTGGAGTTCAAGTTACAGCTCTGTCACTCGTACTAGAGGGACCTTTGGCAAATTACCTACTTTTTCTGAGTCTTCGTTTCTAACAGTTAATCTATTTCTCATGGACTTTTGTGAGGATTAAACCAGATGACCTTTCTGAAAGTGCCTGGTACATAGTGGCACTCAATAAAAGTGCTCTGAATCAGACCCTTGCTAATAGAAGCAGCTAAGGCAATGGAGGGGAGGGGGTACGGGGATTTCAAAGGGCACTTGTTTATTTATTTATAATTGAAGTATAGTTGATTTATTTATAAATTTGATTTTATGCTTTGTTTAAAAAAATCTCAGCAAAGAAAAATGCTGAGATTGGTTTATGGTCTGAGAGTCAAATCCACAGTCAAATATTGATTTAACAACTACTCTTTTCTAGCATGGTGCTAGGCACTAAAGGGAGTGGAAAAGAAGTACAGAGCATGCAAATCTTGGATTTCCGGAACTGCAAACCATTAGGAATGCAAGACTCACATTTGTGAAAGCACTGTAAGAACACATGGAAACTAGCACTAAAGGTATCCACGTAAGAAGTCATCATGGGCTTAAATTAAGCAGTCACAAAAAACTCCACAGACAGGATGGGCTTTAAATATCAATAGGTAGGAAGTGTACTAAGTATATTTGATAGAAGGGTAGCACAGTATCATTCAATGCAAGATTTAAGCAAATTAAAACAAATTTAAAATTCCTAGGGTCTTGGAGTCAGAAGAGAATTTACAGTTAACCATTTGACCTTCATATATGATGCAGAACTCCCAGAAGACTGAGGGTAGAAAGGCAGGGAGGGGAGGCATCCTTTCAAATATAATAAGACTAAAGATCAATTTGCAAAAGTTTTATTTACTGTAACTGAGACTCTGGAATCTGCTAATTTGGAAGAGAAATGCTTCTATAATGGTTTCACTGAATTGAAGTTAGAAAACTGTTGCCTCGTCATTTGGATTACCTTCTGCCACTAGGCAAGGAGGCAAAAAAAAAAAAAAAAAAAATGCAGTGGCTGGGGTGATTGATAGGATAAAACAGAAACCTCCCTCTCTTTTTTTGACCACCTCGCCAGGCTAATGGAAGATCACTGCAAGCTTATGGATGCAAGACCACCAAGAACTCAGATCCTTCAGAAATGAGTTTGGTTGATTGAGCTCATCAGCCAAATAACCCCAATTCATTAGGGAGATAAGAAAGGGAAGTCATAAATATCACTACTGGCCTCATGACCTATTACAGAAATAAAGTCTATGGACTGTACTGTTTTTGTTTTTTGTTGTGTCATGTATATAAATAGGCATTCTCTTCTTTTAGCCCAATATTGTATATATGATGTTTTGGGGTAGTTACACTTACCATTTATTTTGGGGGCTATAGATTATTAAAATGGGATTAGGAAAAACACTAGAGAAAGATATGGAACATTGTTAAGAGTTCCTGGGCTTGAAACTGGATATAGTGATTGGAAAGAACTTCTCTCTATTTTGCAACGAATGTGTCTTATTCTGGTTTACCTGGAATATGAGGACATTTTGGAAGAGTGTATGGCAAGAAATGAAGGTTGTTAGATAGCCAGAGGATGGACTGGCATTCAAGGAAGACTTCATTACCAGTATGTGAATGTTATGGACCCAAAGAGCAGATTTGGAAACTGGGAAAATGTCTACATTACACAACTCATCTGGTGGTTTAGCCTTAAGTCCCCAAGCAACGAAGTATTTACCCATCAAATGGATGTCAGTGGTTGAACCTGACCTTTCGGAATCCTAGGCTGAAGGTCAATGCACATACGATGGATTCTGGGAATTAAAGGAACACCCAGGGACTAAACCCAGACTTCTGAAGCCCAGAATATGAATATGCATCCCCATTCCTGAACTAAGATTCTTCTTCCAGTTAAATGCATGGTTTTCTCCTTCAAATCTCTGCTCTAATGTTACCTTCTTGTGAGGCTTTCCCTGGACTCCTTACATTAAATATCACCCTCCCTATCCCAACAGGCCAACACTCTTCCCAGTCCCATGTTTGGCCAATATAATACTCCCCTACTAGGCCAGGGCAGAACCTCTGATCCCTCATCTATGATTTATTTTTTTCCATTGCCCTTATCATACCACATCTGTATCTATATCTATATATATACACACACACACATATATACATATATATATATATATATATATATATATATATAAATTGCTTACTTATCCTGTTTGTTGTCTTTCCCCACTAGAATAAAAGCCTCAAGAAGAAAAAATTTTTGTCCAGTGTATTCACTGCTGCATACCCAGGTGGCATATTGATTGGATAAGTGAATGAATAAATGAAGTTCTGGATCAGTCCCTAGAAAGGGAAGAATGGGAGTTTTACAATGTGGAGGAGCTGGAAATATTTATCTCATTTATTTGCTTTTAGCACATCATGCTTTATGCTTTTTTTCCAGCACAGTTTATGGTTCCATGCTAAGTGGGTTCATGAATTATATTATCTGGTTTTAACTATACTACATTTGGAAACATGGGTGACTTTCAAGATTCCTGAAAGAAGGAAAAACCGTGGTTCAGATATAATACTTAAATTCATAATTAATAAAGAATAAGTAAAAGTCCAGTTTGATATTTCTTACTTATGAGACAAGCTCTTTACCAGCCATAGTATGAGATATAAGCACTGATAGTCCAATCATAGTTGACCAGAGATTTACAAAAAAATTTGATATTGTCAAGGAGACCACATGGAAAATGGATTGACATCCAGTATTTAACAATGAATCTTTTAATAAGTGTATATTGTGTCTTGAGCTACTAGCTAATGATGGTATTTCCTGATTAAGCAAATATTCTAATATTCTGATGATTTTATCTATGTCTACTGTTTTTAAAATTTCTACTTTCAATGAAAAATCTGAAAGTAAAATTAAGAAAACACTCCCATTTACCATTGCAACAAAAAGAATAAAATATCTAGGAGTAAACCTACCTAAGGAGACAAAAGACCTGTATGCAGAAAATTTTAAGACACTGATGAAAGAAATTAAAGATGATACAAATAGATGGAGAGATATACCATGTTCTTGGATTGGAAGAATCAACACTGTGAAAATGACACTACTACCCAAAGCAATCTACAGATTCAGTGCAATCCCTATCAAACTACCACTGCCATTTTTCACAGAACTAGAACAAAAAATTTCACAATTTGTATGGAAACACAAAAGACCCCAAATAGCCAAAGCAATCTCGAGAAAGAAAAAGGGAGCTGGAGGAATCAGGCTCCCTGACTTCAGACTATACTACAAAGCTACATTAATCAAGATAGTATGGTACTGGCACAAAAACAGAAAGATAGCTCAATGGAACAGGATAGAAAGCCCAGAGATAAACCCACGCACGTATGGTCACCTTATCTTTGATAAAGGAGGCAAGAATATACAGTGGAGAAAGGACAGCCACTTCAATAAGTGGTGCTGGGAAAACTGGACAGCTACATGTAAAAGAATGAAATTAGAACACTCCCTAACACCATACACAAAAATATACTAAAAATGGATTAAAGACCTAAATGTAAGGCCAGACACTATCAAACTCTTTGAGGAAAACATAGGCAGAACACTCTATGACATAAATCACAGCAAGATCTTTTTGGACCCACCTCCTAGAGAAATGGAAAAAAAAACAAAAATAAACAAATGGGACCTAATGAAACTTAAAAGCTTTTGCCCAGCAAAGGAAACCATAAACAAAACAAAAGACAACCCTCAGAACGGGAGAAAATATTTGCTAATGAAGCAACTGACAAAGGATTAATCTCCAAAATTTACAAGCAGTTCATGCAGCTCAATATCAGAAAAACAAACAACCCAACCCAAAAATGGGCAGAAGACTTAAATAGACATTTCTCCAAAGAAGATATACAGATTGCCAACAAACACATGAAAGAATGCTCAACATCATTAATCATTAGAGAAATGCAAATCAAAACTACAATGAGATATGTTCTCACACCGGTCAGAATAGCCATCAACAAAAAATCTACAAACAATAAATTCTGGAGAGGGTGTGGAGAAAAGGGAACCTGCTTGCACTGTTGGTGGGAATGTAAATTGATACAGCCACTATGGAGAACAGTATGGAGGTTCCTTAAAAAACTAAAAATAGAACTACCATACGACCCCACAATCCCACTACTGGGCATATACCCTGAGAAAACCATAATTCAAAGGGAGTCATGTATCACAATGTTCATTGCAGCACTATTTACAATAGCCAGGACATGGAAGCAACCTAAGTGTCCATCAAGAGATGAATGGATAAAGGAGATGTGGCACATATATACAATGGAATATTACTCAGCCATAGAAAGAAACAAAATTCAGTTATTTGTAGTGAGGTGGATGGACCTAGAGTCTGTCATACAGAGTGAAGTGAGTCAGAAAGAGAAAAACAAATACTGTATGCTAACACACATATATGGAATCTAAAAAACAAAACAAAAAAATGGTCATGAAGAACCTAGGGGCAAGAAGGGAATAAAGATGCAGACCTACTAGAGAATGGACTTGAGGATAAGGGGAGGGGGAAGGGTAAGCTGGGACAAAGTGAGAGAGTGACATGGACATATATACACTACCAAATGTAAAATAGATAGCTAGTGGGAAGCAGCTGCATAGCACAGGGAGATGAGCTCGGTGTTTTGTGACCACCTAGAGGGGTGGGATAGGGAGGGTGGGAGGGAGGGAGATGCAAGAGAGAAGAGATATGGGGATATATGTATACATATAACTGATTTCACTTTGTTATGAAGCAGAAAGTAACACACCATTGTAAAGCAATTATACTCCAATAAAGATGTTAAAAAATAAAATAAAATAAAGTTATGAGAAAAAAATTTCTACTTCCATAGTGTAAATAATATTTGTTCATTAGTACATATTTTATAATTTATAAATAAGTAAACATACATATAATGGGGATGTGTACTCCCAAAATTTTTATTTATAGGAGTGCACATTCTAAAAAGTTTGGAGACAACTGGACTATATTAACATTCTGCCTTCAGAAAAGCTATTACTAAGAAGGAAAACAAAGCAATATCATTTCCTCCTCTGAAAAATCAAATGCAATCCAATCACTAGCTTATCATGAATAAAGTTCTAAAATAAGAGCAAGGAACTCATTTAGGTCCCAGCCTTGTAATGGACAAAGTCCTACAACGCTTTTTGGAAGACAAATGCTTAAGGATGATTTTTTAAAAAATCTCATCCCCTTGACTAATTTCCCAGTGGGAAGTGCTGACTATTACTGATAAAAATGATACCGATGGTCATTGCCCAGATGGCACTTTGAAGAATATAGTTGGAGACGAAAGCCCTGTAAAACGTGCATGTCACAAAATCATCCTAAACCTCTATTATGCACTTGGGCTATTTTAACCAGTTACACTGTTACATTTATTTTATTAGTTCTTTTGACTATTTCTCAGGTTGAATGATTTGATTTAAATTCTCTGTTAAGCTTAAAGTCTAGAGTGAAGAAGACCAGTGCAAATGTAAGTGGTTTCAGCAAGGTATAAAATATTTACAGCGCCTCTCGCTCCCGTGTTACTTACGAGATTGCAAGTAATCAGTTACACTGCAAAAGGTACTGGGCTGGGAGGGAAGCAGGGAGCTCCGGGTACACAGGGCATTCCCCATCCCAGGGAAGCGATGTTCAGTTATCATGGTGACTGTCATCTTAACAATTGTGCAAGTGCATCATTCACTGTGGGTGACTCGAAACAGATGAAGAGGAGCTGAAAAATGGAAGAATTTTCCTTGTCTCGTGTCTCTCTGATAACCAGGCGGACTACAGCGCATGAAAGATGAGGCCTGCCCAATTCAAACCAGAGCACGTAGTCACCATCTGGGCATTTTAAAAGCAGGACACATGAAATGCCTAGATGTATCCCCCAACAGGGTGCAATAATACAGCAGTAAAAAGAAAACTATGTGAACTATGGCCACTTTCACACTTGCAATCATTCTAGTACAAGAAGAGGCAAGGATTTTCCAAAAACCTTCCTAAGATGCTCAGATGCATCTTAACTGCTCACCCGTTTGATGCACAGGTGGCTTCTTGTCTTAGCAGTGGCACGTGGCACGTACACATAACCAGCAGAGGGCACTCTCCTCATGGAAAGAAAAGGGTCAGACCATTTTCCATGGAGTACCCGGCGGGAGGGCTCAAAAAATGAAAACACTCAGTAGACCACACACCCTAAAATAGTCAGAAACAGTCGCTGCTGAAACAAATACTGACTTCTAAAATGATATATTTGGCTTTCAAAGGTGTACCTAATTGAATCGCTTCTTCTAGATGCTGTCAGATGGAAACCTTTATCTTTCTGAACTATTAGAATTACTAAGTTATTTAAAAGTTAGGAAACAAAGAGCATTCATACTATCTTTTTGGATCTTTGAAGATGAGGTAAGGATTTCTTATTTCTTGGAACCTCTACAAGCTTCTATAGATCCCAAGGCGTACAATCTAGTAACACTGCATGGTATGCCACTACTGCATCAGTTAAAAGAAAACCCTCGAAACTTCATCTCTTCTGGTTTATTCTTCTGATGTACCTTTTGAAATAAGAGAGAGCGAGCGAGAACATTATTTATAGGAATAAATGTCAGCTATGTAGAAGCGTTACTCTTTGGCCACAAAATGAAAATGTGTAAGTTAATATGTTTAATACATATATTTAAACGGAATTTTAATTATGTAGATAGATTGTTTTATAATCCCTGCTTAAGTTCATTCATATTTGCAGAAATGGGCATTCACAAATCAGGTAAACTCACAGGCTCCTCATTTGCTGACTTGCAGCTTGATGAATAGAGAGTCTGCAAGATGGCATTGCTTATCGTAAAAAGAGGCACCAAAACACCCTAATGAAACACCCTAATGAAACTAATAATTGGGAAGAATTTAAGACTGTCTTTCTGCCTTAGGAAGGAAAGAAACTCTAAGGAAACACAAATGAGAGAATTAAAGAGAATACATTTTAGGAAGAAAATTTACCAAAGAGAATCTTTCCATTTAAATTTCCTTGTTTCCAGTTGAAACTCCAGATACATTTAAGAGGAAAATTACTCCAGATTTTTTCTGGAATTTCCCAAAGAATTTTATTATTTTTTGGGGGGGGGGTGTCTCTCGTCATCTATCATCTTTTATTCCACTCCTTGCTAAGAATTCTTATCAGCCAATCTAACCATTCAATTTATCCTGCCTATTTTGTAATGAATAAATAGCACATACCATTAATTGGCCACCTGGGGTTCAAAGAGCAGAAATACAGAGTTGGTGTCTGAATGCTGTAATATGCTGACAGCAGACTGACCCCACTCTATTTCACAAGATTTAAAATCAAGTGTCCTTGCCCCAGTCGCCCCTCCCTCACCTCCCTCCATTTCTTCACCGTCTGTGACGCTAATATAATTTTTTAAAGTGATTTATTTCTAACAGATGTGACCATCCAGCCACAGGGACCTGGATGCACAATGCCTCTCACAACTTTAATTTCTGGATATAATAAGCATATATTCCACTAATAAATAATTATCACTCTGTTAAGAAAAGGATGCCAAGGCATGAGGTACGATGACCAGGTACTTCTGGACAGAAAGGACAAATTGGTGGGCCTCCTGAGGCCCTTACTATGCTCAACCTAAACGTGTTATTATTGTATTTCTAGAATATGGTCAGTCACAAAGGAAGAACATTATCACAGTTTAATGTACACAGCAATATTTAGGAAGCTAATTTTAGGTATACATTAAGATTTTTTGTAAATCAGAAATGACACAGGATAAGGTAAGAAAAGATGGTGGCACAGGTCCTACATAGAGAAAGCCTGGAAGACAATCTCAGAAGAGTGACTGGCTCTTCCTTCCCCTCGTTCTTTAAGCGGCTCTGTGGCATCTCAAGGGCAGGCCTCGGAGCTGTGTCCTCAGCCACTTGACTGTGGTCAGTGCTCTAGATCTGAATGCTGGGGAGGTGGTGCCAGGCAGTTCCCCAAAGCCAGTGAAGACCTCACAGGCTTACCTGATGAGGTTTGGGTTGGGATCCAGCACTGTCCTTGGCTCAGTGAGGCATCACCTGAATGCTGTGAACTTTACGTGATATGTTAAGCGAGTTTAGTATCGCAAGTCAGCTTTGGAGACAAAGCCTATTCTAATTTTCCCAACCAGTAGCCTGCCTTTTCCTTCCCCACTGCTGTCACCTGGACTCTTGGGTCAACTGCCACAAGACCATTCTGTTACTAATGTGATTTGTTAAGTGGTACATGCTTCTGGGAAAGAGTTGTTAGGGAAGGAAGGGGGAATAAAGAGAGAAAAGCTTTTCTTTTTTTTCCTTTAAAAATATTCTGGTTGAGTCCAGACAGTACCCTCTCAATATATGAGCACAATGACATCTTTGTGTACTGATTTTTCTCTCCATCAATCTACTTCAGATCATAATAACCACCATTCACTGGGTTATCTACTCTGTTCCTGCTACCCTATGGGGAGCTGCCCCTCTGAGGGAGACATCACCACGCCTAACCTCCCCAAAGCACACCTTGGAAAACGCCAAGACAGTCACTAATCCACACATGCCTGGACCCCTAGACCCAAGCCACTGACCCCCTCACTCGACAGCTTTGCTAGGCATTTGCTGGGAGCATTTTGAATAAAAGTATCAGCCCAGCAAATGGAGACAGACTGGAAAAATATTTCCCTCTCAGCCTCCTGGAGCAGACACGAGCCATTGGATGTTTATAAACCAGCCTCCTGCTTCTTTGCCTGAATAAGGAAATGTCAGTTTCTCTCCTCTCCTTCTGTTTGAATCCAACCCATTGTTTAAGGCACAGACCTCTCCCCAAAGTCTAAACTTCTCAGTCCAATGGATCCTTTAATTCTTTGAATATTTTTTTAATAGATCTTCATGGGTTATTGATTATAACTGCTTCACAATACCGTGTTAGTTTCTGTTGCACAACAAAGCGAATCAGCCATACGCATATGCATGTCCCCATATCCCCTCCCTCCTGAGCGTCCCTTCTACCCTCCCTATGCCACATCTCTAGGTCATTGCAAAGCACCGAGCTTATCTCCCTGTGCTATGTGATTGCTTCCCACTAGTTATCTATTTTACATTTGGTAGTGTATATATGTCGATGCTAATCTCACTTTGCCCCAGCTTCCCCCTCCCCCTACCCATGTCCTCAAGTCCATTCTCTACGTCTACGTCTTTATTCCTGTCCTGCCCCTAGATTCTTCAGAACCAATTTTGTTTTTTTAGATTCCATATATATGTGTTAGCATACCACCTCACTACAAATAACTCAATTTCACTTCTTTTTATGGCTAAGTAATATTCCATTGTATATATGTGCCACACCTTTATCCGTTTGTCTGTCAGTAGGCATTTAGGTTGCTTCCATGTCCTGGCTATTGTAAATAGTGCTGCAATGAACATTGTGGTGCATGTCTCTTTTCGAATTATGGCTTTCTCAGGGTATATGCCCAGTATTGGGATTGCTGGGTCATATGGTAGTTCTGTTTTTAGTTTTTTAAGGAACCTCCATACTGTTTTCCATAGTGGTTGTAACAAGTTACATTCCCACCAACAGTGTAGGAGGGTTCCTTTTTCACCACACTCTTTCCAGCATTCATTTTTTCTAGCTTTTTAGATAATGGCCATTCTGACCAGTGTGAGGTGATACCTCACTGCAGTTTTGATTTGCATTTCTCTAATAATTAGTGATGTTGAGCATCTTTTCATGTGCCTCTTGGCCATCTGTATGTCTTCCTTGGTGAAATGTCTATTTAGGTCTTCCACCCATATTTTGACTAGATTGTTTGTTTTTTAAATATTGAGCTCCATGAGCTGTTTGTATGTTTTGGAGATTAATCCTTTGTGTGTTGTTTCATTTGCAAATATTTTCTCCCATTCTGAGGGTTGTCTTTTTGTCTTCTTTATGGTTTCTTTTGCTGTGCAAAAGCTTTTAAGTTTAATTAAGTCCCATTTGTTTATTTTTGTGTTTATTCCTGTTACTCTAGGAGGTGGGTCATAAAAGATCTTGCTGTGGATTTTGTCAAAGAGTGTTTTTCCTATGTTTTCCTCTAAAAGTTTTGTAGTGTCTGGTCTTACATTTAAGTCTTTAATCCATTTGGAGTTTATTTTTGTGTATGGTGTTAGGTAGTGTTCTAATTTCATTCTTTTACATGTAGCTGTCCAGTTTTCCCAGCACCACTTATTGAAGACGCTGTCTTTTCTCCATTGTATGTTCTTGCTTCCTTTGTCATAAATTAGGTGCCCATATGTGCGTGGGTTTATCTCTGGGCATTCTTTCCTGTACCATTGATCTATATTTCTGTTTTTGTGCCAGTACCATTCTGTCTTGATTACTGTAGCTTTGTGGTATAGTTTGAAGTTGGGGAGCCTGATTCCTCCAACTCCGTTTTTCTTTCTCAAGATTGTTTTGCTATTAGGGGTCTTTCGTGTTCCCATATGAATTGTAAAATTTTTTGCTCTAATTCTGTGAAGAATGCCATTGGTAGTTTGATAGGGATTACATTGAATCTGTAGATTGCTTTGGGTAGTATAGTCATTTTCACAATATTCATTCTTCCAATCTAAGAACATGGTATATTTCTCCATCTGTTTATGTCATCTTTGATTTATTTCATCAGTGTTTTATAGTTTTCTGAGTACAAGTCTTTCACTTCCCTAGGTAGGTTTACTCCTAGGTATTTTACTCTTTCTGCTGCAGTGGTAAATGGGAGTGTTTCCTTAATTTCCCTTTCTGATTTTTTGTTGTTGGTGTTTAGGAATGCCAGAGATTTCTGTGCATTAATTTTGTATCCTGCAACCTTACTAAATTCATTGATTAGTTCTAGTAGTTTTCTGGTGGCATCTTTAGGATTTTCTATGTATAGTGTTATGTAATTGGCTAACAGCGGCAGTTTTACTTCTTCTTTTCCAATTTGTATTCCTTTTATTTCTTTTTCTTCTCTGATTGCTGTGGCTAGGACTTCCAAAACTATGTTGAATAAGAGTGGCAAGAGTAGACATCCCTGTCTTCTTCCTGACCCTAGTGCAAATAGTTTTAGTTTTTCACCATCGAGAATGATGCTTGCTGTGGGTTTGTCATATATGGCCTTTATTATGTTGAGGTAGGTTCCCTCTATGCCCATTTTCGGGAGTTTTTAACATAAATTGGTGTTGAATTTTGTCAAAAGCTTTTTCTGCATTTATTGAGATGATCATATGGTTTTTATTCTTTAATTTGTTAATGTGGTGTATCACATTGATTGATTTGCATATATTGAAGAATCCTTGCATACCTGGGATAAATCCCACTTCATCATGGTGTATGATCCTTTTAATGTGCTGTTGGATTCTGTTTGCTAGTATTTTATTCAGGATTTTTGCATCTATGTTCATCAGTGATATTGTTTTATAATTTTCTTTTTTTGTGACATCTTTTTCTGGTTTTGGTATCAGGGTGATGGTGACTTTGTAGAATGAATTTGGGAGTGTTTCTCCCTCTGAAATATTTTGGAAGACTTTGAGAAGGATGGGTGTTAGCTCTTCTCTAAATGTCTGGTAGAATTTGCCTGTGAAGCAGTCTGGTCCTGGACTTTTGTTTATTGGAAGGATTTTAATTACAGTTTCAAATTCATTACTTGTGACAGGTCTGTTTATATTTTCTAATTCTTCCTGGTTCAGTCTTGGAAAATTGTACCTTTCCAAGAATTTGTCCAATTCTTCATGGTTGTCCATTTTATTGGCATATAGTTGTTTGTAGTAGTCTCTTATAATCCTTTGTGGTTCTGCAGTGTCAGTTGTGATTTCTCCTTTTTCACTTCTAATTTTATTGATTTGAGTCCTCTCCCTTTTTATTTGGTGAATCTGGCTAAGGGTTTAATCAATTTGGTTTATCTTCTGAAAGAACCAGCTTTTAGTTTTATTGATCTTTGCTATTGTTTTCTTCCTTCCTATTTCATTTATTTCTGCTCTGATATTTATGATTTCTTTCTTTCTACTGACTTTGCGTTTTCTTTGTTCTTCTTTCTCTAGTTGTTTTTTTTTTAATTATTTATTTTTGGCTGCATTGGGTTTCTGTTGTTGAGTGCAGGCTTTCTCTAGTTGCGGTAAGCAGGGGCTACTCTTCATTGCGGTGCATGAGCTTCTCATTGCAGTGGCTTTTCTTGGTGCACAGCACAGGCTCTAGGCTCACAGGCTTCAGTAGTTGTGGCTCGCGGGCTCTAGAGTGCAGGCTCAGTAGTTGTGGTGCACAGGCTTAGTTGCTCCATGGCATGTGGGATCTTCCTGGACCAGGGCTCAAACCTGTGTCCCCTGAATTGCCAGGCGGATTCTTAACCACTGCGCCATCAGGGAAGCCCCTCTCTAGTTGTTTTAGGTGTAGGGTTAGATTGTGTATTTGAGATTTTTCTTGTTTCTTGAGGTGAGATTGAATTGCTATAAACTTCCCTCTTAGAACTACTTTTGCTGCATCCCATAGGTTTTGGGTCATCGTGTCTCCATTGTCATTTGTTTCTAGGTATTTTTTTATTTCCTCTTTGATTTCTTCAGTGATCTCTTGGTTATTTAGTAGCATGCTGTTTAGCCTCCATGTATTTGTGTTTTTTACATTTTTTCCCTGTAATTGATTTCCAATCTCATAGTGTTGTGGTCAGAAAAGATGCTTGATACAATTTCAATTTTCTTAAATTTTCTGAGGCTTGATTTGTGACCCAAGATGTGATCTATCCTGGAGAATGTTCCATGTGCACTTGAGTAGAAAGTGTATTCTGCTACTTTTGGGTGAAATGTTCTATAAATATCAATTAGACTATCTGGTCTATTGTATCATTTAAAGCTTCTGTTTTCTTATTTATTTTCTGTTTTGATGAGTTGTCCATTGGTGTAAGTGGGGTGTTAAAGTCCCCTACTATTATTGTGTTACTGTCGATTTCTCCTTTCATGGTTGTTAGCATTTGCCTTATGTATTGAGGTGCTCCTATGTTGGGTGCAATTTATAATTGTTATATCTTCTTCTTGGATTGATCCTTCGATCATTATGTAGTGTCCCTCCTTATCTCTTGTAACAGTTTTTATTTTAAAGCCTATTTTATGTGATACGAGTATTGCTACTCCAGCTTTCTTTTCATTTCCATTTGCATGGAATATCTTTTTCCATCCCTTCACTTTCAGTCTGTATGTGTCCCTAGGTCTGAAGTGGGTCTCTTGTAGACAGCATATATGTGGGTCTTGTTTTTGTATCCATTCAGCCAGTCTGTGTCTTTTGGTTGGGGCATTTAATCCATTTACATTCAAGGTTATCATTCAATATGTATGTTCCTATTACCATTTTCTTAATTGTTTTGGGTTTGTTTTTGTGGGTCTTTTTCTACTTTTGTGTTTCCCACCTAGAGAAGTTTCTTTAGCATTTGTTGTAAAGCTGGTTTGGTGGTGCTGAATTCTCTTAGCTTTTGCTGGCCTGAAAAGCTTTTGACTTCTCCATTGAATCTGAATGAGATCCTTGCTGGGTAGAGTAATCTTGGTTGTAGGTTTTTCTCTTTTATCACTTTAAGTATATCCTGCCACTCCCTTCTGGCCTGCAGAGTTTCCACTGAAAAATAAGCTGATAACCTTATGGGGATTCCTTTGTGTGTTATTTTTTGTTTTTCCCTTGCTGCTTTTAATATTGTTTCTTTGAATTTAATTTTTGTTAGTTTGATTAAATGTGCCTTGTTGTGTTTTTCCCAGGCTTTATCCTGTATGGGACTCTCTGTGCTTCCTGGACTTGGGTGAGTATTTCCTTTCCCATGTTAGGGAAGTTTTCCACTATAATCTCTTCAAATATTTCTCAGATGCTTTCTTTTTCTCTTTTTCTTCTGGGACCCCTATAATTCGAATGTTGGTGCATTTAGTGTTGTCCCAGAGGTCTCTGAGATTGTCTTCAATTCTTTTCATTCTTTTTTCTTTATCCTGCTCCTTGTCAGTTATTTCCACCATTTTGTCTTCCAGCTCACTTATTCATTCTTCTGCCTCAGTTATTCTGTTATTGATTCCTTCTAGTGTATTTTTCATTTCAGTTGTTGGTTGTTCATCTCTGTTTGTTTGTTCTAGTTCTTCTAGATCTTTGTTAAACATTTCTTGTATTTTCTCATCATGCTTCCATTCTATTTCTGAGATTCTGGATCATCTTTACTATCATTACTCTGAATTCTTTTTTAGGTAGATTGCCTATTTCCTCTTCATTTATTTGGTCTTGTAGGTTTTTACCTTGCTCCTTCATCCCTGACATATTTTTTTGCCATCTAATTTTTTTTTTTTTTTTTTAATGAGTGGGACTGTGTTCCTGTTTTACTGGTTGTTTGGCCTGAGGCTTCCAACACTGGAGTTTGTAGGCTATTGGGTAGAGCTGGGTCTTGGTGCTGAGATGAGGAACTCTGTGAGATCTCACTCCGATGAATATTCCCTGGGGTCTGTGGTTCTCTGTTTGTCCAATGGTTTGGACTTGGAGTTCTCACCATGGGAGCTTCTGCCAGACCCTGGGCTCTCAAACCAAGATCCCGCAAGCCATGTGGGGTGGCAAAAAATATATATATGAATAAATAAAAAGAACAATAACAAAGTAAAAAATAAAATTATACTAGGAAACTAACAGATATGTCAGATATCTATATATAAAAATATAGATGATGAATCAACAACTGGAAGGTACATCAGTACCACAATAGTAAAAAAGAGAAGCTGGGGAAAGGAAAAAAAAAAAAAAAGGGAGAGGGGGAAGGCCTTGGCTGTGGAGGGAGGGGCCTAAGCAAGGGCAAGGTTTGGGCAGTGAGCGGGGCCGATGCTCAGGACCCACAGGGCTGGAAAAGGGCTGTGGGGGGTGGGGCTTAGGCTCAAGGAACAGAAGGGGCCCAGGTGTGCCCCCCCACCCCTGGTCTCAGAGGACAGGGGACCTCACCTGGGAGCCCAGAAGGTTTCCTGGGCTTGAGTGGGTGGGACAAACGCCCTCCTCTCCTCTCCTGCTCCTCTGGTCTGGGGTCTGGGAGGGTCCCTCCTGCCTGCCTCTCCTGATCTCCCCGGTCTCCCTCTGATGCCCCCAGGACCAATGCGGCTGGGGGGGCCAAGGGGGGGCCTTGGAGGGCAGGGGATTGGCCTCTAATTCTTTGAATCTTTTATAAATGGTTTTCTATATTTCTTTTAGACAATCATATCAAGCTATTTGGCACCTCTCACTTGTGTTGTACTGAACTATAATTTGTGGCTTTCATTGATATTTAGCTTTTCATAAATAATATCTTGTTTCCTCTGGGCTGGTAACTCAAGAAGCAGCACTAGGTGGTAGAAAGAACAAACTTTAGAAGCAGAGAGACCTGAAATTGAATCACAGTGTAACTGTGGGCATGTCTCTGAGTTTCTGTTTCTTCACTAATAAATTGTAGATAATAATGCTCACGCCACAAAATGGTTATTGAGATGAAATAACATAACATGTGTAATGTGCCCACAACGTGTTTTATGTAGAAAGTTATCAGCCAATAACTGCTTATTGAATAAAATTGGAAGATATAAATGATTCCACCTCAGTTGGATTTATCTGTGAACATATAGATCTCCTCTTAAGCTCTCCTCTATAGCATTACCAAGAAATTGCAAAAGACTCTAGAATATGATTATAGTTTGAATAGAAACAAGAAAAAACATGCAAGTTGCCTCATGCTCATTACAGAGTTTATCAATTCATGAATCCTTTCATGCATTACACAAATATTTGTCTAAGTGTGGCATTATTCTAGGTTCTGGGAATAAGGGAACTGAGTAAGCAAAAAAACCTCTGCCCTCATGGGGCTTATATTCTGGTTGGAGAGACAGACAGTAAACAAGATAAATAAGCAAAAATATATACTGCTATATAATGTTAAATATTAAGGAGAAAAATAAAGCAGGGAAGAGGGATAGAAAGTCTGTGTGTGGTGGAGGAGGGGGTGAAATGATAGCTAGGTAGGTCAGGTAAGTTCTCCCTGAGAATGATAGAAGGTGACATTTTAATCAAGACCAGAAGGAAGTAAGGAAGTCAGCCATGGGGATACCTGGGGAGGAGCTTTCCAGGCGGAAAATGCCCCAGTCAACAGATCGCTACCCCTGCCCTTCGAGCCATGAGGAAATAATAACTGGTCCTCATTAATTTTAATGCACGCTTACAAAATAGGAGAGATATATATGTATATGTATATGTATATCTATAGCTTTCCTGTTTTTTTAATCTTTTAGTTTAAAGGGAAAAATATACTGTAGGCCTTCTCCCTTCAGGGAGACAGAGGAGAAAAAAGTGCTGAAAGAAAAATCTCCACTAGGACTTAAAAGTAGTTTTCCTTCAAATTTTGGATAATCTAATTATGATAAATGTTTCTCCTGACTTTTACCCTAAACTGGGTTTTGAACATCTCAGAAGTCCAAAAGGTTGGCAGAGTGTGCAACTTAGAGTAAAACATCAATATTCTTATGACCTGTATGTATATATTTTTTTAAAATGCCAGGTGCTTTGGTATAAAAGGTACAAAAACATTGTATGGTTTCAAGTCTTCCTCAGATATGAAGGGTCTTTACTGTATGATTATCTTGGGTAAGTATCCTCTTAATATTGTGCCCCAAAGAACAGGATTACTTTCTTTGGAAAAAAAAAAAGCATAATTTGTGTTTTAAATACTATTTGTCACCGTTTAGGAAGATGGTGGGGGTCTGAACACTTTCCTCCACCAGCAGAAATACTTAAAAAGGCCAACTTCTATCAATCCATTCAGAATTGGTTAGCTCTCCCCTCACTTGGGGCAGGATGTGTACAGAGGTCCGCCAAGTTCTGGCGAGCCTCGTTTGGAAAAACACTGCCGTCGGGGCACAGGAGAGAATGAGAGTAAAGCACTGGACAGGGTTTTTCTCTCTGGAAAACTTCCAGAGGAGACCATGCTCTTGACAATACAGAGCTAAAGATGAGAGTTTTCAAGACCCTTTCTATTTCCATACGAGTTCCTGTGTATGCTGGCTTGCCTGCCATTATGTGTATGTAATTCTGACAGTGTTCTTAATGACACACTAACAGATTGTAAAACATGCTGCCGGCATTTACTTGTTTTTTATATTTTTAAAACAATGTCCTTCATGTAACAGTAGTTAAGTGCGGCAGAAGGACATCATCAGAGGCATGGTTAAACTGTAATTTACACCATTAGGAAGGCAGGAGCAATTTTTATTGTCTGGCAATTCTCTTGCTGAAATATTTGGACCATATGGCTCAATTTGTGTAATAACCTTAATTTCTGCACCCTTCAGGTCTGCCTCTATCTCCTACGGAATGGCAAAATGTGGTTTAGGAGAAAAGGCAACTGTCTATACTTAGAGAGTTGAGATTAATAACATGTCACGTCCTGTTTTTGGTGAAGGAATTCGAACAGCAGCCAGATGGTATCTCTACAAATAGCTGTCAGGGGTCTTGATCTAATCAATACAATGTATTAATACATCTCCCTTTGCTGTTTCTCCAGGGGCCCGTGCACAACATCTGGAAAGAGTGGGGGGGGTGCCCTGCCAAGTAGAAAGCCGACTCTTTTCAGGATCAAACTGAGCCCCGTTAATTTTTCACGTACCCTTGATAACTGTTTCATAATGAGAGATGCGTCTTGACGGATTTGGGGTTGGCAGAGAAGGCTGCCCCTGCTTTCTATCCCCATTCAGTCCACTTATTGAAACCAACCCATTAATCAAGCTATCTGGCATAAAACCTGAATGTCAGCTCAGCAAGAGATCAATAACCATCCTAAAAAAACCCACAGAACCAACCACTAATGGGCACAGGTATCCAGCCATGACGCTAGTAATTGCTTTAGCAAAAATAAAACCCTGTATCATAATCACCCAATAGGAACTTATATGAGAAAATTCATTACTTGTGTCTTGTCAAAAAGTAACATTTACATGCGTTAAAAATATACCGTAATTTTACTAGCTAGACATGGTCATTATCTTTCAGAAGTAGACAATGCACCTTTTGGAATGGATGAAAACTCTGATTTTGTAATGTGAACGTTTAATAATCCAAGTATCATAGGAAATGTTTAAAAATGAATTATTACACTTATTTTATTTTTTTTTTGCAGTACGCGGGCCTCTCACTATTGTGGCCTCTCCCGTTGCAGAGCACAGGCTTCGGACGCGCAGGCTCAGGGGCCATGGCTCACGGGCCCAGCGACTCCGTGGCATGTGGGATCCTCCCGGACCAGGGCACGAACCCGCGTCCCCTGCATCGGCAGGCGGACTCTCAACCACTGCGTCACCAGGGAAGCCCTATTACACTTATTTTAAATTCAGAGTACCTGAGGGGCTCCTTAAGATGATCTTTAGCCCAACCGTATATGACACACGGCAAACCTGCTGTGGTGAGAACTCTGATGTGACATCACGTGGGTCAGAGTTCTTCACTTTTTGCTTGGCTTAATGGCGAGATTTACAATTCAAACCATCAACTCTTATTCCTTTCCCCAATGCTTTCATCTCAAACCCTTACTCTTTGACTAAATTCAAACCAGTCATTTTACTTTTCAGTTGGCAAATCTCTTTTGGCTTGGCAGGCAGGGATTTCTGTACTCTGATTCCCTCTGAAAGACAGGCCCAGTGACCTTGTCTATGGAGAGGAATTCAGAGCAGAGATGGGGAGACGGTGGCAACCCACGGCATACATTCTGAATTTATGGCTTCCTTGGTAAAGCAGTCCTTAGTGGCTCTCAGACAACAGGTGGAAACCTGTTTTGCCCTTAGGAGAGTCTAAGATTTTCATTAGGAAAAAAATCCTGGGAAGTACTGCCATAAAGACAGTCCTTCATTGGCTGATCATCTGATCAAATCCTGCCAAGATGACAGAAAGGTCTAAGGAACCATCCAGGAACTTGAAGGTGATGCCACATCCATCTCTTCTGACAGCAGAACTAAGACTCATGATGCTGTGTTTGTTCAGTCAATGCTTTGTGGTTCCGTAGGGCGAGTGCTGGGTTTGGAAGCAGGGGTATGAGTAAGGGCTCCCCCACGTTCTTTGGAGAATTTATAAGTACAGTCAATGCCCACGCATGACCAAAGAATTGCTTATGATATTGTAATTCGTCTCTTTCCTCATGTGCTCCAAGACCACCATGGGTCCCAGAGGGAAGAGACTGTTTCTTCTTTCTTTGTCTCTGTTGTAGCTTCTGGGCATGACAGAGTATCAAAGGAGATTTAAGGTGAACAACTGATGACTGGAAGAGTCCCACAGTATTTCTTGGTCTTGATCAACCACGTTAGATTTTGTGTGTCTTGGTCCTCAATTGCAAATGACTCACAATTTTCGTACATGCATTAGTTTTCAGAGAAGCTCAGGTTTTCAAATTTCATTTTGTTTAACTGATGTTCAGTATGGATGAACAGAAAATACCCTGACCATGGTATGTTTTTAGTGGACTTGCATCACATCAAGAAAGCTGTTTCAACAAATGAGTTATAGGACTAAAATCTGAGATTTGGGATCCACAATATAGGGCATCCAGAATTTTCAATTTTGAGGATGGCATTATCAAGATATTTAATATATACAAATTTAAACCCTCTGTGACAAAGAGAAAATACTATTTTAGGGCGTCCCAGTTCATAGATATGATCCCTAAGGCCAGCCATTGGAACTTAGTAACATCCAGCTACAGCACTAACAAGGTGTTTCACTAACTTAAACATTCTAACGAGAAAAAAAGATTCATTTGCAAACCCATCACATATGTATTCACAGGTGGTGGGTGTGGGTCATTGCATTTGGATTAAAAAGCAAATGTCTCTCTCTACATGAGAGGTCACTGGCTGGTATAAGACAAAAATCTTTTCACTGTTTGGCATAATTAAAATACTCCAACAGTGGTTTCAGTAATTTAAAAATCACAGTATTGTTGTAATATTTTTCTAGGCTTCAGGAGCTCACCATTGTTTGGCCCAATCAAATCTGGGAACACTGGAGAAGTTATCACCCATCAAGGTAATTACTTTCAAGTTGAAATAATTACTCTATCAATGTTAATGGTCTTTCAACTTCAATAAAGCACTCACCTGCCGATAATCACGGCTAACCTCTTGCTCTAATGCAATTCCCTCTCTATTTAGTAGGTTATATTACAGCCGTTACAGTGGTCACTTGTCCTGAACAGCTGCTGAATTTCACTTTGATCGGCTGTGAACCATAAAAGAATTGGTCGTCTGTGTATGATTTCCCCCTCACCCAGAAGCCCTTGCGGAGCTCAGGATGGGATCTCTTGGCTGCAACCGGGGACTCGGGGGCAGCCATCTTGCCTCAGGTAGTGGCTACTTTCCACTGGTGACAAGAGCCCAGTAGTTCAATTAACTTCTGCCCTTCACTGCCACTTACAGCTTGCTGTCTCTGCTAAATGGCACATATTCTGAATTTACGGCCTGGGCCTGTTACAGTGTGGACTAGTTCCTTTTACTTTCATATATTTTTTAACAAGGCTCTGTGGGATTCTTGGGTGTCTAACAAGGGTTTCCTTATAATTCAGTTAAAGGCCAGAAAATAACAACATGCCTGTGTCAAAGGGCAAACAGTCTTCCCACCCACTTCTCCCGTAATCTGATAGACTGCTCTGTGGTAAAGGTGAAGTGGGTGGATGCCAATTTAGCAGCATCCGTGTGGTTTTGGAAGAGAGAGAGAGAGAGAGAGAGAGAGAGAGAGAGAGAGAGAGAGACTGTGTGTGTGTGTGTGTGTGTGTGTGTGTGTGTGTGTGTGCGTGCTGCCAAAAGGCTGCGTGTTTTGCTTACATGATCTCATATCTAAGTGAACAGGCAGGGTCCTGTGAGTGTCATGGTGGGTAAACTGAGCTGCATGTAGAGTGGAAATGGCCTGAGGAGGACTCTTAAGGTGGTCCGCATGAGATGTTTATGGTCGTGAGGGGAGACGGGTCAGAACTAAACCTCAGGGAGACAGAAAGCGCATTCTCACTCAGGGTGATTTAGAAAGGAAATAGAGCCTAATCCAATATCTGAGAAAATACCTGGAAATGAAGAGTATGGTATTAGAAAATGTCTAAATTTGTGAGCTCAGAATTTTGTTGCAAGGCCTGCTTAAAATAAACACAATCTACATTTTCCCAATCATGACCAAATTCATACAGTTGCTTTATCCAAACCCCAATTTTTTTCTACATTTGCTCATTTCTTTCAGCCTCTGTTATTCCAGATAAATAGTAGGATATCTGAAGTTCTACAGCCTATTTATATTGCTATTTACAGTCTTAAAGTACTTTGCATATGCATTAATTTATCTAGCCCTTACAACAGCCTTGTGAGATAAGTAATATTTTAGTTCAAACTTGACAATTAAGTAGGAAGGCGGATCCATTTGAAGTGTACGAATGTGATCATTTGAGAAGGGAACAACATTGGGCCTTCAAGCAAAAGGATTCAACATATACTTTAGAATTAGATTCAACGGGACTTAGTGAAGGATTTGATCTAGAAGTAAGGTAAGGGAGGACTCAAGGATGATCTGGCTTGAGCAGCTAGAAAGATGATGGAGCCATTCAGCTATGTAACAGGATGTACTGGAGAATGATGAGTAGAGCTGAAAAATAGGTGATAAGTAACTCCACTGGCACTGTTAGACATACGTCTGCAGGACTTACACAAAGAATCAGCCTTACACCTTCAAGCCCATCTTCCTCTGAAGATCTGTAAAAGACAACTTATGTAAGAGAAGACCCTTCCTATATAAGAAGATTCATGAAAAGCAAGTTCAAGAGGGGAATTCAGTAGAGAAATTTCTCCAGGTTATCTCCTTACCACTTGAGGGAGGATGGGGATACTCCATACTCCTCTCTCAAAGCATATGAAGGATATCCTAGAGAACAGCATGAAGAAATTGAGGGTGTCTGCAAGAAAGGCGAGACGGACATTCCACTCTTTTCAAGAGGCTTGCTATGGAGGTGACAAGACTTATAGGGTAATTCTGATTCAGCCACTAGGGTGAAGAAGGGTCTTCCGAGATTCTTATGTGATCTCAGGATTCGAGGATCATGGCCTAATGCAGAAGCTGATACCTGCTGCTCATTCAACAAAGTCTGAAGTTCTGAGGCTGGCTGCGTCTTACCCAGTGGTAAGGCAAGTAGAGAAGATAGTGCTGGACTAGTTGTACTTTCCTCTTTTGATAGAACAAGTTTTCTGCAAGCCTAGTGGATGCCAAGAAAGCAAGGAGTTTGGTCAACATGATAGGACCTGATATTGGCTGACTGCTCGGGAACGGGAACACAGAAGTAGAAGGTTGTGGGTGGATCTTTGAGGCAGTAATGGATAGGGGTGCAAGAAATTTGCCAAAGCGTGTGTCGCCTGCATCAGGAACTGTGAAGCATGGAATCTCCCATGGGAGACCTCTATGTAACCCACACAAAAAAAATCCCATGAGACACCTACAAATAAGAAGGCAACAGTAGATGCATTAGAACAATATTAAGGAGTTAGACTCTGCTACTTTTTGTTTAATTTTATCTTTTCTTCCATGACCCTGGGGAAGTCAACAAGAGAAGAGGAGGGAACTGAAGAAAAGGAAGAAAAATGTACATACCCTCTCTTCCCCACTGTAGATCCCTTAACACAAGTCAGGCTTTAGACTGGATTTTTTTTAACACCTGAAATGAGTCCCATTTACCAAAACTGGGCTGGTCCTTGTCACTGAAAGTGACTGGAAAACCATGGGACCTGCTCTAGAGATTACTGATGAGCAAGGAAGTGAGTCCTGATGAAGCTTGCTGGAATGAAGTGGTTGGAGAAAAATAAAGCCCTTTCAAGGAAGTAGTTATACAAAGTTCAAGAAGACTTACATGGTATTTCATCCCCAATAAAACCGAGCAAAAAGCAGATCCCCACCATATATTTGTGCTTGGTAGAGCATTATTAGAAAAAAAGGATAAAGATAAGGTAAGGCTGATAAATGAAAAGTTGAGGTCAAATAAAATACAACATTACAATAAAAAATGGGATGTTCCAACAAGTATTCATTGTTTTGTGTCACATCTACTCACCGTATTTTGTATCTTTTATATAAAAGAATGAATGATGCAGGTACTCATATTCTAAACTGAAAATCCCAGCTAACAGAATTGATACAGAAAGTAGAGTTATTGTTTTTATTACTATTTTTTCTTGATTTTAGAACAACAGTTACCAAAGGAGTTATTTTAGATAGCTAGATTTCCTAAAGCATTTCTTTTGACTTATCAGTGGATCTGGGGGAAAATGCCAAGAACCATCAAATTGTAAGAGCTACAACTAATTCAAGATCATATGTAAAGAGCAATAATGTTTTACATCATACTAAGCCAAAATGAAAATGGGATTAAAAATAAAATCATCGATGTACTCACAGACTCTCCATGATATGGCAATTATAAAATATCTCATTTTTTCCTTTTACATATCTACCTAATGGTAAAGAGATCTGCGACAACCACATGGGGACATTTTGAATACCTGCTCCTTGACACTGGGCAAGGGAGTTTGGCAACTAGAATCTAGAAACTAGAGTTTGTAATTCTGGATTTTATTTCCAGATTAGAAGCCAACTTTTAGTGACCCATATAATTTGCTTACCCCTCAACACCGTATGTTTGATTCTACATACAGAGTGAGGGACCATCTATCTTTCTGGGGACTGGGCAAGTGTCTGATCTGGGCTTGATGTTTTATAACCCTGTGGGGTAAGCAGGGATATACTGAGAGCACAGATTAACAGGTAAACCACTTTTTCCTTTCCATCCCAAGTTATTTTTGCCAGTGTGATGGCAGGTGCCAGGGAGAAAAAGCAAACAAATCCTAATGGTGGCAACAGTACTGCCAACCTTGCCAGGAGTGTTCCCTGTAAATACCACCATGGAACTCTCGTGTGCCAAGCAAGGATAAATGCAGTTTCTCTCCTGACACCGCACAATTCATCGCAGAACTAATTGGGAAGGGAGTTTAAGGACTTCTACCTAAAGCTGGTTTTCAGTAGTGGAGGGAATTGGTCTGAAGAGACCCTAAGGAACTAGATATATCTCTTCCCCTTAGAAGGATCTCCGTAGGTCCAAAAAGGAGATGAAACTTTTCATGAGGTTGGGAGAAAAGCTGGTGATACATTAAAAGCCACACTCTTTCCATTTCTTCTCTCCTGCTGCCTCTGTTGCTAATGCTGCAGCTCTTGCCAACACATATGCTCTCCACCCCCATGGAGGGCCCCCACTGCCAGTTCTCCATCCACTGCCACCATCAGGAGGACTCATGCATTCATTGCACCTGTTTTATGTGGCTCTCCCAGCCACATCCACCTGTCTGTAAACAGCTCCGGGGGGACTTTGGGACAAGCTAGGGATGGCAGTACACTACAGGCAATTTATTGGTGGCTTCTCATGCAGGGATGGGATCCCAAGATAAACAAGAGACTAAAGGAGGGGCATTAGTGACACCTCTTGCAAGTCTGCGGATTGAATTGTAATCCTGGATTGTGGGAATGGATTCTGTATCCCGCTAACTGAAAAATGTAATTCCTTTGCTCTGGTGAATTTCAGCCAAAGTGGTCAATGAGATAAAAAGTTGGAAAAATTTTCCTAGGGCAGGCACAGAAATGGAAAGAGACAGTGAAGATGTTTAGTTGGTATAGGAATTGGAGAAATAGTAAGTATAGCCAGGAAGGCACTCAGAGAGATTTAAAAGGGAATCATCAACACATGAGCAGTAGAAACTCGGAAGCAAAGAAACTTAAAAACCTGAAATGCCTAGTGGTAAAAATCTGTGCCTCAGACTCGACTACTCACCTTCCCCCAGAGTCTCTGCCCCATAGCCCAGCTGCATGGGAGACACTGATAACACAGACAAGAGCAGTATTGAGCACTGACATGGTGAATAGAGGACTCAATGACTATTTGCCAAATTGGATTGAATTGTTGATAACCTGTTCTTGACCCTGAGGGCCCAGTATGCTAGTATAGAACAGGAAGAGATGGACCTAAATCACAGGAGGAGGGATTTGGCTAGGATAAAAGGAACGTTCTTCTCTGAGGGTGAGGAATTGGAATTAAGAACCTCCCGAACCTCCTTCTTTAGGTATCTTTAAAAAAACGGTTGAATACATTCTCTTGGGAATGTAGGAATGGATGAAACTCAAAGACAATAGCTTATTTTCCTGATTATTTCTTTCAAAGATGTCAGTCTATAAAGAGTCATCGTGGCCTCCTGCTCTGGAAACTTGGCCTAGTGACCAGAACGACATAACACTGGCCCGATTGCTCTGTGGAATATGTCCTCGACTGCTAACAATAAGTTCAAATGGGACTTTTCCTGATCAACCTGATGAAATCTTCTCTTGGGACCCTCAGGGCCAAAGATCCAGATTTTGGGGAGCTACTTTGAACACACATACACATTCAAAAACGGAATGCAGAAATATTGTTTCTTGATTGTTATGGCTCTTCTCTTTAGCTGTGCGAGGATTAATCTTTAGAAAAATGGAAGAATACAGCAATACTTGGCTGGCAAATGGAAACTATGTTGGGGAGGGCTATATACAAAGGGCCACGTAAAGCTTAAAGCTTGAGGCCATAGGCCTTCCACTTTTTCAGGAACTTTTTTTAGTGTGATAAAAATAGAACCAAGCAGATTAAATAAAGAACAGAGTTCACTGGATACTTTGAGTCTTGGGTTGTAAAATGAAACTGGCTATGAAGGGATGACTTAGAGGATATATCACAAGGGAGTTCTCATAGAACTCTTTGGTAGATTAAACGTTTAGGCTGAAACCTCTGAAAGCCATATTTTGAGAGATCAGAGGTTTAAGCACTGCAACATTGATGCCTTCAATAAAAATATATTTAAATTAAGTTGCCTCATTCAGAAAGATCTTGTCAAGGATTTTTCAATATTTTTCTTTCAGGGTGGAAGTTAAGAACATGAATTCCAAGGATACAGTGAGAAGTAACAGACTTCCCCATGGATCACATATCAACTAAAAAAGAACTTCTACACTTAAGAACACTGCTTCTGATGCTTATAATGAGGGCACTAGAAGATGTAATATGAAAGACCCTGATATATAAAGATAATTAAATGTCAAATAAAAAACCAATTCTGAATTCTAAATAAAATGAAGATTTCTTTCTGATATAAATTGCAGCAAGCTTTTTGGACCTTTCTCCTAGAGTAATGAAAATAAAAACAAAAATAAACAAATGGGACCTAATTAAACTTAAAAGCTTTTGCACAGCAAAGGAAACCATAAACAAAATGAAAAGACAACCCACAGAATGGGAGAAAATATTTGCAAGTGAAGTGACCGACAAGGGATTAATCTCCAAAATATACACACAGCTCTATACCAAAAAAATAAAAAAATAAAAAAACCCAACAACCCCAATCAAAAAATGGGCAGCGGGCTTCCCTGGTGGCACAGAAGTTGAGAGTCCGCCTGCTGATGCAGGGGACACGGGTTCGTGCCCCGGTCTGGAAGGATCCCACATGCCGCGGAGTGGCTGGGCCCGTGAGCCATGGCCATTGAGCTTGTGCGTCCAGAGCCTGTGCTCCGCAACGGGAGAGGCCACAACAGTGAGAGGCCACATACCGCAAAAAAAAAAAAAAAAAAAAAAAAGGGCAGAAGATCTAAATAGACATTTCGAAGACATACAGATGGCCAAAAAGCATATGAAAAGATGCTCAACATCACCAATTATTAGAGAAATGAAAATCAAAACTACAATGAAGTATCACATCATACTGGTCAGAATGGCCATCATTAAAAATTCTACAACCAATAAATGCTGGAGAGGATGTGGAGAAAAGAGAACCCTCCTACACTGTTGGTCGGAACGTAAATTGGTACAGCCACTGTGGAGAACAGTATGGAGGTTGCTTAAAAAACTAAAACTAGAACTACCATATGATCCAGCAGTCCCACTCCTGGGCATTTATCCAGAGAAAACCATAATTCGAAAAGATACATGCACCCCAATGTTCACTGCGGCCCTATTTACAATAGCCAAGACACGGAACCTAAATGTCCAGTGACAGATGAATTGATAAAGAAGACGTGGTACCTACATATAATGGAATATTACTCAGCCTTAAAAAATGAAGTAATGCCATTTGCAGCAACATGAATGGACCTAGAGATTATCATACTAAGTGAAGTAAGTCAGACAGAGAAAGACAAATATCATATGATATCAGTTATATGTGGAATCTAAAAAAATGATACAAATGAACTTATTTACAAAACAGAAACAGATTCACAGACTTCACAAACAAACTTACGGTTACCAAAGGGGAAAGGTGGGGGCAGGGATAAATTAGGAGTTTGGGATTAACATATACACACTATTATATATAAAATAGATAATCAACAAGGACCTACTGTATAGCACAGGGAACTCTACTCAATATTTTGTAATGACCTATATGGGAAAAGAATCTGAAAAAGAGTGGATATACGTATGTGTACAACTGAATCACTTTGCCGTACCTGTGAAACTAACACAACATTGTAAATCAACTATACTCCCAATATAAAATAAAGATTAAATTTAAAAAAATGAAGATTTCTTTAATTTACACACTGCTTATTTCTTAATTCTATGAGAAATTTGAACATAGGACGGTGAGAAAATATTGTACTTTATTCATTTACGAAGATTCTTCTGGAATTTCATGAAAATATGTTTGCCTCATCTTATTTAAACATTTTGATAGATGTTATACTCTATAAGATAACCTTCATATAAAGTGGGCTGCCAAAACTGGAAGCATAGAAAATGGTCTGGTCTTTGACAATGGTGCTGTACGATGTCTATTCTTTCTTACTTATGAGGGGTTTCACACTTAGCAAGGTCTTGGCACGTTTTGAAAACCCTATGTATTTGCCTCCCAAGACCACAATGTTTCATCTCTGTGAAGGAAATCTGAGGGTTTCCTGCTGATCTCCCAGAGCATTTTTTTCTTTTCTTCTCTTTTCTTTTTCTGTTAATATGTGCTATCGGCCAGTCATTTTTCTCAATGCTGGGGAGAGTCAGGGCAGCCAAGTAATATCTCTCAGACATAACTCGGTTAATTTTGTGTTTCACAGATCTTCACTAAGATTTTTAAAAAATATTTTTAAATAAAATAATGGAATAAACCGTCATTGGAAAAAGTCAAAACTAAAGAATCATACGAAGTAAAAAGTAAAAGTGCCCCCTCTCCCTACAGGTTGCTTTATGGGTTAAGTTGCAGAGTATTCCCTTGTCCCAATATGTCTCCTCTCTATATTTACAATATTCCAGAATGTTTTACACAAATTGAATCATATTTACACACTTTCCAGAGCATTTCTTGCCTAACACTTTTGGTGTATGATATTCTCACTTGTATTGTGGTTTGCAGTTGGTAGGTGGTAGGGTTTGGGACCTGAATCCCAGTGTGGTGGATATTATGGGCTGTAACCCACTACTACTCTTACTTTTTTATGTTCAGTTCTCATCTCTGCAGTATTATAACAGAGAAATCTCCCCCAAGATAAGGATCATCCTATTTTTGTATCTCCCATAGAATGTCAGGCTATGCCAGGGGTAAAGAAAGCTCTCAGGAGATACAAGGTAGACTGAATTAAGTTGTGTTATGGGCCAGAGGAGGCCAACCCTGAAAAATCACCACTAAGTTATAGTGCATGTGATGTATATGTATAACTCTATGTATCTAGACAGGTCTACCTAGAAATTTAGTTTTCTTTTTCCTCAAAGAGCCAATAGTATCACATCGACATATGTGACATGTCTAATTTTATCTGAGCCTCATCCCCATGAGGTGTAGAGGGACATCCATTTAATGGATTTGGAAATCATGCAAAGAGAGATTCACGTATTTGCTGGAGGTAACACAAATTAACCGTGGTATGAAAACTGGTCTCCAATATCTCTTATACTTAGTTCATGGCTACGTTGCATTTTTTGCACTTAACCATTTTCATATATATGTTTAAGCCCCAAGTGAAGAAAAATGACAAGGCAGATAAGAAAATAAATGTTAACATATTAACCAGGTAATCTAAGTATCTGTTATACTTTTTTTCTGAAGTTCTTACCGTCACGGTGAAAGCGTGCACAACAGAGAAGTTCAACGTGGGGTCATCGGTTCTCTCTTGGTAGACCACACGGTACTGGGAGATAATGCCATTGGGAGATTCTGGCTTCGTCCAATTCAGTAGAACTGAATGAGCACCAGTGGCCTGAGCCCAGGGCGCTGGCAAATCTTGAGGTGGGGCTTCTAGAGTCCGTGCTGATGACCACAGACTCTCCACAGTGCCCCTGGAGTTATGGGCTCTGACCCGATATTCATAGAGCGTGAAAGGCCTCAAAGTATCTGCATTGTCAATAAATTCAAGGGCTCCTTCTGACCAGACAAACAAAAGGGATTCCTCTTCAAGGCCAGCAGGACGTCTGAAAGGAAACCAGCAAAACAATCAGTGACACGGCACACTTCAAAAGAAGGTTTGTAGACAGAGTAAGAAATTGCTTTTTAGAAGAAATTTTTACAAACTCAATTTTTCAACAGTCCCATTAATGAAATGAACATGTTAAGTCTAATAACAGGAATTTGCTTTAGAGCTCTTTAAAGGGTAAAAGTCAAATTTATTTCCTATGGCTTCTCCAAAACCTAGTAAAATGCAGAGTATGCTCAAAAAATTCTTTCAACTACCTGAGAAGGTGATTGTTTAGGCCAATCTTTAGATTTTATTGATGTTAAAACTAGGGCCCATGAAGTAAGTCACACAGAGAAAGTAACTGAATCACTTTGCTGTATACTTGACACTAACACAATGTTGTAAATCAACTATACTTCACTCCTCCCCTTCTCCCCTGCAAACCTCCCCCACAAGTCCCATGCAAACTCTTTTGGCACTTAACATATAGAGCATTAAACATCTAAGTAAGAGAAATGGAATTGTCAGTTGCTGGAATGACCCCAGATAGCTAATATTTCATTTGGAACAGATATTTGCTCATCTGGGTGTAAAATCATGATGCAGACCTGACCAGAACTGGAAGTTCCTGAGGAATCCTGGTCGGTCTCTTTCTGTGTTCCCAACATCTGAGCCCAGTAGATTTAACAGTTTTTCTTTTAATTGAAGTATAGCTGATTTACAATGTTGTATTAGTTTCTGCTGTACAGCAAAGTGATTCAGTTATACATGTAGATACATTCTTTTGTATATTCATTTCTATTATGGTTTATCTGAGGGTATTGAATATAGTTCCCTGTGTCATACAGGAGGACCTTGTTGCTTATCTATTCTATATGTAATAGTTTGCACCTACTAACACCAAAATTCCAGTCAAAAATTTTTTTGAGTGAATGGCCAAAAGGCATATAATTCCATGGCTTTTCTGCATCTTTGCCTCGTCTCTATCAACTCTTCTTTTCTACAAGGGTAAGTATTCTAGGTTGGGGAAGATTGTACCCAAGGGATGACCCTTTCCTCTTTCAGCTTCATCTCTAGTGGAGAAGAGACTGATGGATAAGTCAGTATTTTCCAGGCTGTTAGGAGTATTTAATTAACACACTCTTCAGATGCTGGCATAGTCACATGCTGCCATATCAGATTAACCATCAAAATGGAAAGGGTTATTAAGACAAAGTAAATGACAGTACCTTTCACGAAAAGTCAGGCTATTTAAAATCTTTGGCTTTGGGAATTTGGTGATCCTCAAGTTGGTAAGTCACTATGACCCAGGTATGAGCAATGACAGTCTACCTGCTGGAGGCTATGGAGGCTTCACAGATACTCCCCGTGACTTGCAATTATGGTTAGTCAACCCACCACATTATTCCTTGCTACCATGCCTGAGCCAGACTCTGCACTCAGTGTAGGTTTGCAGGGTTTGGCCTTTGTACTTGCTGCAGATACCAGGTACCAGATGTGTCACTGGGAGGGATCCACTCTAATGAGGACCACAGGGCTCACAGCCAAGTATTCCTCTCAGTCAGTTTTTTAAAAGGTGTTTGCTGGGAACATAATATAGCAGGCAAACATATGAACTTCTATGGGTAAATAAAACTTTCTATTTTGTCTGGCTTCAAACTTTCTATGACAAGTCAATGAACTTTATTAAACTCTCATGAATTCCCACATTGAGGTGTAGCCATGGTTGTCATAAAACTGACGTTCTATTAAAAAAAGAAAAAGAAAAAAAACAAAACAAGAAAAAAAAAGAAAAAAACATAAAAACACACATACACACACACAACTGACAATTCTTTAAAAAATTGCCTGAGAGTGTGAATTTTAAAAATCTATACTATGTAAGAGATTAAGTATTATGTTAGCCCCAAGTTTATCCACCAAAACAGTTAAAGGATGCAGCTGGGTTAAGTACTTCTTATCACAACTGAATACTTAATTAATATTACAGTGAGGTAAACAGTCCATTTGTGGTATTAACAACAACAACAACAAAAAAGAACATTTTTATGTCTAAATGAACTTTGAACAGAAGATGTTGAGTAGATGACAATTACTCCTAATTTATTTAAGATGTAGGCTTCAACTGTGTTTAACTGGAAGTGCTTCCTCCTGAACAGCCTATGTTTAGGGAAATCACATTTTCAGTTCTCTCTGAAGAGTCAAATGATTAGTTCTTCTAGACTTAAGTTCATTGGGGAGATACTTCAATAATGCACTTTTCCAACTAGAGTTAATTTAATGTTGCTTAACACTTAAGAAGAAAACAAAAATAATGATTAAACTAGGAACTATATATTTTAAAGGGCATTCATACTTCTGTTGTTTTCATGTGGTATAACCTTTTAAAGAACTCCCTACTCTCTTGGAATGCCAGAAGTTCTCAGTGCTTATCTTCAAATGTAATTAAAACAAAATCCTATAATTCAGTGTATTTCCCATAACAATTTAACATTATGAAACTGCCAACCTTACCTTATGAAGAATATTAAGAATACTCTTAATTTAAATAAATAGCCAGAAACACCTGTAGTCAGAGGAGATGGATTGTAAGCCTTGGCCTTGACACATCATTAAATGACCTTGGGCAAACTCACCTGTGTTCTCTAGTGTTCATTTCACTTTGTAAACTGGAGTCAATGATCTTATAGTGTATAACGTCTAGAATTTTGGTAAGAATTAAATCAAGTAATGCACATGAAAATCACTGGGTCAAATGTAATACACAATACAAAGGAAGTTATCATAGAAATGATGTCTAAAGCTGTAAGAGGGTGTGGAGAAAAGGGAACCCTCCTACACTGTTGGTGGGAATGTAAATTGGTACAGCCACTATGGAGGACAGTATGGAGGTTCCTTAAAAAACTAAAAATAGAGCTACCATAGGATCCAGCAATCCCACTCCTGGGCATATATCTGGAAAAGATGAAAACTCTAATTCGAAAAGATACATGCACTCCAATGTTCACTGCAGCCCTATTTACAACAGCCAAGACAGGGAAGCAACCTAAATGTCCATTGACAGATGAATGGTTAAAGAAGATGTGGTACATATATGCAATGGAATATTACTTAGCCATAAACAAGAATGAAATGATGCTATTTGCAGCAACATGGATGGACCTAGAGATTATCATACCAAGCGAAGTAAGTCAGAAAGAAAGACAAATACTCTGTGACATCACTTATATGTGGAATCTAAAACATGACACAAATGAATTTATTTACAAACAGAAACAGACTCACTGACACAGAAAACAAACTAATGGTTACCAAAGAGGAAAGGTTGGGGGAGGGATAAATTAGGAGTTTGGGATAAACAGAAACACATTTATATATATATATATATATATATATATGTAACTGAATTCCTTTGCTGTACACTGGAAACTAACATAAAATCATTAATCAACTATACTTCAATTAAAAAAAAGAAACGATGTCCAAAGCCTGTATTTAGGAAGACAAATCCAGCAGTTGTGTAAAGGCTGCATTGAACAGGGAGTGACAGCGGTCACACAATGAAAAGGTCATCTCAACGGTCCACATGAGAATAAATGTGGATCCTGAACTAGGTCGATGGTAGAGGAAATGGAAACATAGGTAATTTAAAAAATGCTTTGGGAAGGTTGAATCATCCAGCTTTCCTGAGTGGATAGCTGTTCTGGTGTTGAGGAAAGAGATTCAAATACCCTTCAAAAATTTTAGGACTTAATTGCATTTAAAACTCTTCAGTGATTCACCATAGAACTGGCCTGTGCTGACCATTGCAGATTCACCTTCTGAGATTTCTATTCCCATTTTACATTCTGGTCAAAATCCAATAGAAAGTCTTTCCCTTGCTTCTCTCTCAAATAGGGTTACAATATCCTTCCATGTGCTTAGTCTTTTCTTTATGGACTCACTTGTCACGGTGTATTGTAATAGACTTTTCTTTTTTATATCTCTCCTACTATACTACAAGTTCCCTGACGTCAAAGACTGCATCTTATTTTTGAAGCAATGACTGGATGACTGACTGGTTGACAAGAATAATCCAAGATTTTGGTTCCAACAAGAACCAGAAAAATGTTCTCATTATTAAGTTATTGTCTCTCAGCTCTAAACCTACCCTTCTATATTTGGCTTTATGACAGTGGGGCTGGGACTCTGCCCTCTACATTCCTGCTTTACTAGCTGATTCTATATTGGGATCTGCCAATAGGGGGCGCCAGGGGGTGATTAGAGAACTGAAAGGAAAAGGGAAGGGGCTCCTTCCTATTTGCTTCCTGTTTGCTTGCTGATTACATGAGCTTCTCTGCGGCAAGGATTCTTCACCTTATAAGCAGTAGATCCTTCTCCCTTAGGAGCAGATGATTCAAATATGACATTTTTCCAACACTTGGAAAGCCAGCTTCATCTCATGCCTCCTCCTACAGACACCTGCACCAGCTGACAGGTGCCCCCTCCTTGGCTGTCTGGGTCCCAGCATCACAGGTGCTCCCCTCTACGTTTCTAAGTTTTAATAATTCAAGCCGTTTCTCTTTGTTGCCTCAGTCCTAAGGGTATTAGCTCTTTCCCGCAGTTGCCACCTCTATGATATCTTCGAGTTCTCTTTCATCCTCTCAGTTACCTAGTTAACAAATTTACAATCAGGTAGTAATTATTTATATTAAATTCTTTCTATTAAAATAACTGGTGTGGGGCTTCCCTGGTGGTGCAGTGGTTGAGAGTCCGCCTGCCGATGCAGGGGACACAGGTTTGTGCCCCGGTCCGGGTAGATCCCACATGCCGTGGAGCGTCTGGGCCCGTGAGCCATGGCCGCTGAGCCTGCGCGTCCGGAGCCTGTGCTCCGCAACGGGAGAGGCCACAACAGTGAGAGGCCCGCGTACCGCACAAAAAATAAACAAATAAATAAATAAAATAAAATAACTGGTGTGGTTTCTCTTTCCTGAGCAGACCTTGATTGCTACAGAAAATGAGGATGATGTTCACAGGAAGAGGGAAATAGGAAAATTGTAAAGAGGGTAGTGATAGATTTGCATCTGGACTCAATGAATTTATCATTTTGTCTTTATCACACCATATTACATATTGATTGTAAAAAGTAATTAGAAAATAAAGATGAGCAAAAACACAAGAATCATCCATAACCTATCTCTGAGATAAGCACCGTTAACTTTCTTTTGGTGTTTAACATTCCAGACATTTTTCATGCACATATAAATGTAAAAAAAATTCCATGTATTTAAAGAAAAACAGAATCATACTAGGTGTACTGTCATCCAATCTGCTTCTTTTATTATCACGAACCTCTTTCCTTGTCCTAAAATATACATATATAACTGCCAGATTTGTCTTCCCCAAGCATGGCTGTGGATGGTCCATCTTGGATAACTTTCTATTTTTTATTGTGCTTTATGTTTAACACAGTACTTTCACATACATGATTTCATTTAATTCCTATGAAATTCTAGAGGTTAATTATTTTCTATGTTTATCAGCCTAACTTACATAAAAGTGAAAGCTTAGGGAACATAGTGACTTGCCCAAGGTCACATAACTTGTAAGTGGCAGACCCAGGACCTGGAAGCCATATCTTCTGACTACAAATGCTATGCTTTGTCCATTCTGTCACACTGCTTCTCTATTTTACTCCAAATCTTCAATGGCTCTCATTGTTTCCAAATCAAAACCCTAAACTCCTCAGCCTAGTATTTAAAGTCTTCCAAAATCTACTGTCAAGCCGACCTTCTAAATTCCCCCTACAAATAACAAAGTCTCCAGCCGAGCCTGACCACGGAACCCTATGCCTTCAGTGTTGGGAATTTTGCTTATTCCAGTCATTTTATTCACCTGCGATGTCTTTGCCATCAGTCTTTGCTTACTAATACTTTATCTACCACAAAGGAAACAGAATACAAAGTCCTGAAATGGATGAGATGACATATGGGAATTTTGTATAGGTGGCCTTTCAAATCAGTAAATTGTAAAATAATGTTGACAAACTAGATAGCTTAAAAAAAAATAACGAATGCCTAATTGATACAAAAAGAGACATGAAGTGAGAGTGTTTGGGAAGTACATTCACCAATCAAGAGAGCTTTTGGTTGCAACCTGTAGAGTCCTTGTCACATCAGCCAGAGAAGCTTAAGCCTGCACAGTTGGAAAAGCAAGGTTTCCTGGGAGGTTTCCTAGCTCTGTCTAACGTTACTCTTACAGATAGATGGGGTCTTCAAATTATTTTTGTACAACACTTTTACTCCTGCTTTTTAAAAACTTTGCAACTTAGCCATTATTTTAAAAAATTACTTTGTAAAGGCTTTAAATATTTATCCATTCATTGAACAAACTGATTCAGTGTTCACTATTCTTTCCTCCATCTCAGATCTTCCTTCTAAAGTTACTCTCTTTCATCCTGAAATACACTTGTTAGAAGTTCACTGAATGATATTCTATTTGAGGTAAATGCATGAGTCTATTGAAGGTAAATTTTCTCTATGTTATTTTATATAAGTATAATTAAAGACTGAATTCCAATTATTAAAAGTTAATTTTTCTGAGAAAAAAACCCACAAGTGTCTAGATTTCCTGTCTCATTCCTTAAAACAAAATCAGTCTATTAATGTAAGATCAGAAACCATAAAACTCCTGGAAGAAACGTTAGGCAGTGAGCTCCTGGACATTGCTCTTGGCAATAGCTTTTTGGATCTAACTCCAAAAGCAATGGCAACAAAAGCAAAAATAAACGAATGGGACTAAATTAAACTAAAAAGGAAGGAAACCATCAATAAAATAAAAAGTCAACCTACTGAATGGGAGAAGATATTTTCAAGTCATATATCTGATAGGAAGTAAATATCCAAAATATATAAAGAACTCATACAGCTCAACAACAGAAAAACAAACAATCCAATTAAAAAATGGCAGAGGGTCTGAATACACATTTTTTACAAAGAAGACATACAGATGGCCAACAGGCACATGAAAAGATGCTTGACATTACAAATCACCAGTGAAATGCAAGTCAAAACCACAATGATATATCATCTCACACCTGTCAGAATGGTTATTATCAAAAGGACAAGAAATAACAAATGTTGGTGAGGATGTGGAGAAAAGGGAAACCTTGTGCACTGGTGATAGAAACATATATTGGTACAGACACAATGGAAAACAGTATGGAGGGTCCTCAAAAAATTAAAAATAGAACGTTAGCAATTCCACTTCTGGGTATTTATACAAAAAAATATGAAAACACTAATTTGAAAAGATATATGTATCCCTATGTTCACTGCAGCATTTTTTACAATAGCCAAGATACAGAAGTAACCTAAGTGTCCATCTATGGATGAATGGATAAAGAAGATGTGGTATATATATAAGGAGTACTACTCAGCCATAAAAAAGAATAAAAATTTGCGATTTATGACAACATGAATGGACCTTGAAGGTATTATGCTAAGTGAAATAAGTCAGAGAAAGACAAATACCATAGGATTTCACTCACATGTTAAATCTAGAAAAAAAAACAAATGAAAAAAAGAAAACAAAACCAGACTCACAGATACATGGAATAGACTGGTGGCTAAAAGAGGGGAGGGCTTTGAGGGATGGGCAGAATGGGAAAAGAGGTACAAATTTCTAGATATAAAAGGAATAAGTGTGTAATGTACAGCATGGTGACTAAGGCCAGTAATATTATGTTGCAAATTTGAAAGTTGCTAAGCAAGTAAAAAAATAGTTGTCATCATAAAGAAAAAAATTTGTAACTGTATATGGTGACAGATGGTAACTAGACTTATTGTGGTGATCATTTTGAAGTGTATACAAATATTGAATCATTATGCTGTACACTTGAAACTAATAATAATGTGTTAATTATACTTCAAGAAAACAAAAAACAAAATCCAATCTATATTTAGCTAAAAGGAGTAGAGCCAGAAAAGTGCTGGAAGAAATAATTGATGTGTTATGTTTAATATGATCACTAAAAGAATTTCCATAATATATAAAAAGGATAGATAAATTAACAAGAAACAATCTAAAAGAAAATAGTCTAAAGATATATACTATACTATACACACACAAATAGCAAATATATATTAGAAATAAATAAATGAACAGCCTGACTTATAATGACCAAAATTTTAATTAAAACAACAATAATATGCCATTTAAAATACTGAACTAGGACTTCCCTGGTGGCGCAGTGGTTAAGAATCCGCCTGCCAATGCAGGGGACATGGGTTCAATCCCTGGTCTGGGAAGATCCCACATGCCGCGGAGCAACTAAGCCCGTGTGCCACAACTACTGAAGCCTGCGCTCTAGAGCCCGCAAGCCACAACTACTGAAGCCCGCATGCCTAGAGCCCGTGTTCCACAACAATGGAAGCCACCCCAATGAGAAGCCCATGCACCACAATGAAGAGCAGCCCCCACTCGCCACAACTAGAGAAAGCCTGCGAGCAGCAACGAAGACCCAACGCAGCCATAAATAAATAAACAAACAAACAAATAAATTTATAAAATACTGAACTAGCAAAGACTTGAAAGATTGTTGAGTTCCAGTATTGATTAGAGTTTTCAGAATTAGAAATTCTCATATACCATTTTTAGAAGACAATTTAGCAATCTCCAAAATTTAAAATGCACAAAATTGGATCCTGCACTTCTAGTACTAAGAATAATCTTCCATATGTTTATTGTAGAGATTTTTTTGGAGAATTGCTTTTGTAATGGAAACTTAGAAATCACTGATTTTGCCATCAATAGGAGACTGGTTAAATAATACATGATACACATCCATATAATAAAATATTGTTGAGTCATTAAAAGAAATGAGGGGTGTGTGTGTGTATGTGTGTGTGTGTGTGTGTGTATGTGTGTGTCCAAATGGTCAAAGAAAATTTGAACAATTCCTTATGTAAGGGAAACTATAAATAGAAAACATCAATGTTACATATATTAAAATTAATAGTACTTATGTCTATCGATGGGAATTATATACATGGGTAAGTCATAAAAAAGGGATACATAACCTTTGTAATATTCTATACTGTTAAAAAGTTTTTTTAAAAACATTATTTCTAATTTAAACAGTCATTCAATTTTTATTTTGATGTCTCAATGACATCAACTTCATCCATGGAAGTCTTCCATAAATATTCCAGACAGAAAGGATCCCTGTCTCCTGTAAATATTTTGGTAAATATTTATATTTCTCACATTATATTGCTCATTGTTTTGTTTGCTTAGTTTGACTTACATCTCCTACTATAGTAAAAGTTCTTGGTAATAGGGCTCAGATCTTACAGTAGATATGAACATTATCTGTCATCTATTATCCATCTATCTATCTGTATCTATTTATCTATCTATCTATCTATCCATCTTCACATCCATACTGTCTTTCCACATAGTACAAACTGATTGCATAAAAATTCCTTCACCTTTGAATCAATGCCCTTTCTTCTTAGTTTACTCAATCAGCTTAATTATTCATTCTAAAAAAATATTATTTATGGTACCCTGCTTGGAATGTTCTTCCATATCATCCATCCATTCAAACTATCTCAGATTTTATCCTTCAAAACCTTACTCAGTTTTTCTGAATGTTTAGTTATTTGAATACTTGGAAGGTTCATCACTTATTTTTACTTTTACGGCATTTAGAAGGTGTTTTAATATATTTTTGTCTTTTACTGAACATTGATCCAATCTTTTTCTTTATTTAGGGGCTGCTTTTGAAAATAAAACCCCATGCATTTTTGTCTCTCTTAAAATGGAAGCTCCTAGTGGGAGATCATTTTATTATGTATTTTGTAAAGTCTTAAGAAAAAGAGTTTGGTGGATTTTGTAGATGGAAGTTGGATTTTGTGGGTGGATTTTGCCATTTACAAGATTATAGATATAAAATAAAGGGGAAATACTGAAGAATCTTTATTATACAAGCCAAACTTGCTATGAGAAGAAAGCAGATGCCCAAGGTGGCCTTATGTATGCCCTATCAGTAAACAGGTTGCAAAACACTAACATAAAGGCTGTCCCTATTGTAGGAAATCTCTTTTGTAACTCACATTGGTCAACAAAGTAGCCTAGATAAAAGATCATGTTAACAGGTGAACTAACCAGAAGCAATCACATCAATAGTCTTGTCCTTACTAGCTTATTTTTTGTTTTGTTTTCTAAAGTCATAAACATCTTACCTGTTTATTAGGGCAGATCCTTTTTAACAGGATGATATCTAGAGGCAACAGTTAAACAATAGATGGGAATTACTGAGGGGAAATGATTTGGGGGTTTGGAGAGAGCAGAGACAAACATCTTCAAGATGGGATTGGCAAGCTGGCTTCCCACAATTTAATGAAAATATCTGCATAGGTCAAACCCCGTCTTTGATTTGAGCTAAATGGATTTCCTTTGGTGGTGACAGAAGAAAGAGGAGGCAAAGGATGAAACAGAAATTACATGCCCTAACCTCCCCAGAAATACCGTAGGCTTGTGTCTATAACTATACGCGGGGCTCTATGGAGTCCCAGAATGAAAAAGAACTCTGTGTCTACATTCTATTTCTGTCCTTACAAATTCCTGATTTTTTTTTTTTGCAGCTATCTAAGAAAAATTTGATATTGTTGTTGTCTAAGCACATTTAAACTTCAGCTGAAATAACTGCCAAGTGATTCATGCCTATGTAGGTGAATATAACGATTGTATCTGGAGCCCCAGCGCACCATTTTCATTTCACTTTAAATAAAAAACAAAATGTATCTATGTCAGTCAGTGCCCTTCTCCTGTACTCAGAGGTATCAAACAGGCTACAATTATGATTGTGAAATGATTGTGTCACACTGGAGGAAGGTTTATTGCTTTTGAGTCTGCTAGGCAGTAACACATTCTGTTTCATATTACTCTTTATATCATTGTTTGGCTGTGACTAGAATAATCAAATGCCATCAAATGCTGTCAAATTCAATTTACAGTATTTTTCATTGAAGTGGGCTTTCTGCATTATATTTCTTGTTTTCCCTCTCTATAGCTGCCATGGAATAGTCACTGTAATCATGAGCATTATTTACAAAACCAACAGAGTGAAGCCTCTTCCTGGTCTATAACAGATACTTTATTTCCCTTTATTCAGAATAGGAATTTGATGTGCTTTTCTCATACAATTAGCATTGAGTAGATGAAAGAAAACTATTCCAAAGATGGGCATTGTAAAGGCTGCACTAATGTGTTTAGTGTAAAATGTAAATTCACATTAGCCATGTTTACATGTTCATGTGTATTTGAATCAGAAATATTATTCTTCAAATTAATGTTTGCTGAGAAGAAAACATTTGGCTTGCTCATTTATGGCAATGTGATTTACAAAACCAGAAATGCAGTAATACTTTCTCCCTTCATAATTTTCCTTACATTCCCATAGCTAAAGATTGGTCTGAATGAAAGGGTTTCAATATCTGAAGTTGTAAGGCGAGCCTAAACTAAGTTTCACGATGTGTCCAGGGCGTAGGACTAAACAAGGGAAGGCATGAGGCTGCAGGAGAGACTAACAAAGAATGCTGAAGTGGGATGAGGATCTGAGAAAAGAATGTGTTGGGCTTTGTATGCCTGATTTAAATAGATGGCTTTTGGAATGGGGTTTTCAGCTGCAAATTTTTTGTCTGCCGGTGTCTGTCTTAGAAAGTGTCTTTTCCATCTCAGTGCTATGATCTGAATGATTGTGTTTCCCCCAAATTCATATGCTGAAGTCCTAACTTCCAAGGGGATGGTATTAGGAGGTGGGGCCTTTGGGAGGTGATTAGGTCATGAGGGTGGGGCCCTCATGAATGGGATTAGTGCCCTTATAAAAGAGACTGCACACGGCCCCTGCTGCTTCTGCCATGTGAGGACACAGTGAGAAGATGGCCATCTGTGAGCCAGGAAGTGGGCCCTCACCATACAGTAAATCTGCCAGCACCTTGATCTTGGACTTCCCAGAATCCAGAACTGTGAGAAATTAATGTTTGTTGTTTATAAACCACACAATTTATGGTATTTTTGTTATAACAGCCTGAATAGCAAACTCTCAGTTGAGAGGTTCTCTGGTCCCTTTCCTCTGTTTTTGTTTTACTTTCTCTTTTCCTGCTCTCTCTCTTCCTCCCTCTCCCTCCATCTCTCCCTGTCTGTCTCTTTCTCTCTTTCCTCTTTCTCCTCATTATATATTTGAAGAAAACATTAATTTAAAACTACGTCCATGCTGATCAAATGAAAACTGGATCAAGTAGCACAATACCCTTCAAACCAAAATGCCCATGGAACCACCATCTCTCTCTCTCTCTTTCTCTCTTTCTCCCCCTCTCATTCTCACTCTCACTCTCCTCACTTTTTCTCCTTCTCTTCCCCTCCCTTCTCTCTTTTCTTCCTTTTAGGTGGCTACACTTAATTAACTCTGCATATCATGGTGAAAAGAAGCTGCATTAACACCATCTAGCCAGGTGAGTGGAAACCTCAAAACAGAAGGGGAACTGCAAAGTGAAAAGTGTCATCTTTTAAGGATGAGAAAAAGCCTTTCCAATCTCCACATACTAGGTGGTGGGATATAATTAGAATTTTTGTCCTAGGCCTGGTTCTTCCTCTGGAATGAGTATGTCTCTTGGTCAATGAACCTCCAGAGGACAGCTCTACCCTTCTATCAAAGGTAAGGCTTCTTGGGCTATGAGGTCTCATCTTTCAAAGAGGGCTCAAACAAAAATGTTACATGGTAGTTGTGGCTTTTTTCCTTGGATAATGTGTAGAAGTTTCCAATACCAATTTTAGTTTCTAGTAGGTGCTTCAAAACACATGAATTCCCATCAATTCTCTTATGGAAATAGAAAATGTATTTGATTCTACAGTCCTGGAATAGTACACATTCTTAAATAATCAACAATAATAGTAATAGTCAATGTTACCTGTGAATAAAGTAGTTGATGATGACTCCATTTGGTTTTTTAGGTGGCGTCCATTTAACCATTATGCAAGCTGATCCCAGTGCCTTAAGAACAGGAGAATTTAGATCCATGGGGGCTCCTTCAGCTGTTTTGACAAATATCCTACTGCTAACTCCACAACCTCCTTGAAAAAGAAGAAAACCAAGACCTTTAATAACTTGTCAAGCAGCAAAAAGAATTATATGTACATACAGAAGGGTACGAATATCATGACAATCATTTTATCTGAAATTTAGTATACACACAAATTTTGTAAACATACTTTAAACTAGTATTTAAATCTCTTCAGGATTTGAATATTTAAATAAGGAATCATTTTTGGGAAATCCATTAATTTGGGATTTGGGAAATGGATTTGGGAAATCCATTAATTAACCACATTTTTATACAGGCATAGACAATAAAGCTTATGCTTGTCTGAACTGAGGTTTCTCTAATTTACTGCAGTTATTCTAGCCAGAAAGTGAAAATGTGCTTCAATTTCATAACTGTATATGTGACCTGAACATCATGTATGCTCTTAATAGTATCTTATTTTTGCTAATATTTAAAAATAATGATTGTTCCCTCAACACACAAAAATCAAACAATGAATTTGAAGGATACTGTTTCTTCACAGCATAGCTTTAGGGACACAGAGAGGCAGAAGTTGATTTTTGCATTTAAATCAAGAAAACCTTAATTTAAAGCTATTTCTATGTGGATTAGCTGAAGAGTGGATCAGGGAAAGCAATATTCTTCAAACAAAATGTCTGAGTCTGGTTTGTAGAGACAAATGGGCAAACTGACTCAATTTCAGAGATGAAGCATAGCAAAATCGCAGACCCCCTAGTCCTAACCAACTCTACGGGAAATAGTACTCATTTGGAAACAGAAGCTCCTAAGGACAGGAGTTTCATGTTGAGTATAAGGTTGGTAAATTTCTTTAATCTAAGGTGAAGCAACTTGTTTTGAGTTATACTTCTTCTCTCTTAGCAGCTGGGTGTTATATATTATATAACACCTGGAGGTATATAGGAAGTGAGAGAGGCTCTTCCTTAAGACCACACAGATAGATGACGACTTCATTGACCACTAGCCTAAGCCATGAAACTCAAGGTGACAGGTTAGGTACACGAGACAGGTATCAGGGAAGCACTGTAAAATATGTTGATTCATTTGAGTGTAACTCAACTTCTAAATAATGTCTCCCTTCCTACTCTCCCACCCCTAAATAAAACTGAAATAGAACCAAGGTGAGTACATTTCCTATGAGATTTTTGTAATGCCTATTTTGTTTTATATTACCAATGATTATTGTATGTGCTCTAGGTGTTTTTCTTTTAAAGGGCCTTATAAAACAAGACTTTGGGGCTTCCCTGGTGGCACAGTGGTTGAGAGTCCGCCTGCCAATGCAGGGGATTTGGGTTCGTGCCCTGGTCTGGGAAGATCCCGCATGCCGCAGAGCGGCTGGGCCCGTGAGCCATGGCCGCTGAGCCTGCGCGTCCGGAGCCTGTGCTCCGTAACGGGAGAGGCCACAACAGTGAGAGGTCCACGTACCACAAAACAACAACAACAACAACAAAACCCCCAAAAAACAAGACTTTGCAAAACCTCCATTTTCCTATATTTAAATATTCATGATTTAATGTGCCGAAATGCATAATGCTTCACTCAATGCCAGGCTCTGATTTGTCTGGGTAAACAGTCCAGTACCAATAAGAAATGAAATGTTAGTCTTTGTATTTGAATTGAGAATCTATCCTTTCTAAGGAATTTTTTTTTAAATAAAATACTTTTTAATAAAAAAACCCTGGACGAGTGGCTGAAAGACTTTCACCATTTTGACATGCTTGTATCCTTGTCTCATACTGTGTGGATGGAGCCAAATTTTCCAGAAGGGTGGACTGATGATGACCAGCAGAGAAGATCAGAGGTGCTACACTTCCAGCGTTGAGTAAGACATTGTACTCCACAGGTATTTCGGGGGTGAGGATCCCTTTAAAGAGAGAGAGAATAAAAACATGTATGTCTGTTTGGTCAACAAATGTTCCTATTTTCTTTTTTTTTTTAAATGTTCCTCTTTTAAGAAAAATGTATGTTTCAAATTTTAAACTTAAATGTATACTATTGCTTAATATAGCGATTAATAACTGCATGAAACTTAAGTTGGAAAACATTAGAATGCCTATTCCAAAAGTAAGAAATGTTTATCACCCATTTTCGAAAACAAATGAAATATAATAATTCTATTCAAAGATATACTGTACAGGCAAATAAAAACGAAGGCATATTTCAAGGCAAATAAATACAAGGCAATTAGAAATGGTCATATATTTTTCCTAGGCTTACTTACTCTTAAAGTACATAAAAAACCCCACCAGTTTTGCTTGTGACAGTAATTTTTCTGTAGGCATTGTGTATGCATCTCATCTGACACGGATCCTTGACATAATAGCCCATAAAGTATCCAAATCATAGTCTACCTAGAGAATTCCCAGTGCATTAATTATTGAGTCAGGACAGTCTACTCTGTCAGTGAGACTTATGGACCTAAATGTATATGAAGTTTGGGTTCAAAAACTGTCATTTTTCACAATGCCTCCTAAAGAAAGAAGGTCCTGTCAGTTTAGCCTCTTTACAATCTATTCATAGAATTAAGTGCCTGTAAGTTTTATTTGGCCATGAACAACATGCACATTTTCTTAAGGAGAGATTATAAGCCTTGAATGAAGAATATATTGAAACTTTAGGCCCACTAAAGTTTCCCATTGATCTGACAGCTTCTAACATGTGAGCTTCCTTACTTACCTTTGTAATGCTTAAGTAAGTTTCTTTGCTACAGAAACAAGGAAATCTACAGCACAGGACTAAAGAATGAGGTCTAAAGAATGAAATGTGGTTTTGCTTTTTGTAGCTACAGCTCCAATGTATGAGGGGCAGAAGAGCTAGCAAATACCAGAGGTGTTCAGTATTTTGTGTAGGATAGATGAAAACAAGGATCCTCATCAGAAAGACTCATCAACCGTTTCCTTTGGAAAGGTGCTAGATGGTGCTGAATTTGGCAACCCAGGCTGAGAATTTTAATTTTAAATTTGGAGCATCCTAATGAAACTGTTGCTTTTGTCCTTACAGCTTAACTTACTGTTATTCTATCATCGATTCCTAAATTCTTCTCTCTGGCTTTATACCTTTCCTCGTGTTCCAGATTTGTATTTTGAACAGCCTCCTTCCCAGAGACCTCAATCTTAAGAGGTCCAAAAAAGAATTACACTATTTTCCACTCCCAAACCTGTTATTCTTCTTTGGTTTCCTCTCTCCATTTCCCTATGCTGGAGGCCTTGGAGCAAGACCCTTAGAGTAGACCCTACCTTCTTCACTCTCAAGCTCAAGTGACAAGTATATTCTATCATTTGTTTCTTCAAGAAGTTTGGGTTTTATATATAATCAGTGAACAATGGATTGAAAACATGTGAGCCAGGAAGTAGGGTTACCAGTTGGAAAGCGGTTGCATGGTTGTAGCAATAACAAAACAAGAACAGCATTGCACTGCATTCCTGTCTTATGCCAGGCAACATACATTATCTCATTTCACATCACTAGAATGTCAACTTCATACAGCTGGGGACTTTGTTCTTCTCTTGAAGGTAGTTCCAGTGCTTAGATTTTAGTACAGAGCGGTAGCTCAAATGTTGATTGAATGAATGAATGAAACCACATGACAATACTGTAAGGTAAATATCACTATCATTTTTTAAAATGAGAAAACCAAGGGCCAGAGGAGAAACCTGTTGCAGATATCACACAGATTAATTGGGGTGGCCAGACTTGAACTCGGGCCCATTTGATACCAAAGCTTATCTCTCTATATGTATGCTGTCTCTTGATAATAAAGACTTGGATTAGGACAATCGGGGGAAAAAGTGAAAGGATAATTTTGAGAGAACACACATAGACAGGCAGAACAGGTCTTGGAGACTGATTAGATACAGCGAAAAAAGTGATGGAGGAATTAGAATGACCACTGATGGAACGAAATTATAGGTAAATATTTAAAGTTCTGAAGAGCAGGTTTCCCAAACCAGGATACACACACCCTGGACATTTGTGGACTTTTGTCCAAGTATTTTTGGAGACAGGGACAAACATGTCCTCTTTCCCAAAATCAATTTGACTTGTAAAATTTGTGAAATACACAACTCCCCTGCCCAAGCTAGGGAAAACCAGCAGAATCCCGCTATCCCTTGTTCACAAAAATTGGGTGTGGATTTTTCTCCCTAAAAAGCACAAGACTAGGAAATTTTATGTGTAGTGAGTGATGGGAACTTTCTCTACTCAGTTTTTTTAACTCTATCGTCACTTCAGAGTGAACTGTACACCAGCCGAAAACGTTTATGCAGACATAACCAGTGTGTTGAACAAGTACAGATACTATTCACGGTGCAGTCAAAACACAATTTAATTTTTGTCACTTACTATTGCTTTAAACTGAATTAGTTATGTGTAATCTTCCTCAGACATGGGATGGGAAGTTGGCTAGGACCATGATGCTTCTGCTTAGTGTCAGGTAATAGACAATTCTATATTATTTTTTTCAGATATCACAACAAAGTTTAATATCTAGAAAATTTAAGTAAATTCATTTTCTCTTTAATAGTATAGTGAGTACATGTAACGAGCTCATTTAGAAGATATTCTTCAAGGCTTAATTCTCAACTGCAAGACAAAACTGGGAATGTTTTTACTGCTCCCAACAAGACTGCTATAATTACGAAGTTTGAGAGTTGTATGAACGGGGTTGATTACAGGGAGCGTTGGAGACTCTGAATTTATTAATAGGTGAGGAAAACTTAAGTACTGTATTAGAGGTAAAATAAAGAGCAATATAATCAGGTTTCGTTTTTTTTTTTTTCCCCTCACTAAAGATGTTCTTTGGGGAGAATTGCTCGAGGTAGTAAAAGAGATTGAAGAGTGAATCAGTACCCTCTTGGTTTGCAATTTGACCTTTCACAGCAGGAAGATATGCTTATGGGAATATCCATCCAGAGTATCTTGGCATGTCACAGCATCCCACCTCAGATTTGGGGCATTTCTCCTTATCATTACCCTGACATAGTCTATAAAGCAGTGGGAAAAAAAAGGTTGCTGTTTGTATACACGTATATATGATGAAATGAAGAGAGGAAGAATTGCCTGGACGTTGGGGTCGGCTTTCTTCAGATTGACTTAATATCCTGAAATAGAACAGCATATCATGCTTTAACTAAAGAGATTAATAGAAAATGTACCCCTGAATGATAAATTATACAATACATTATTGGGGGATGGAGAGAAACACATTGGAATTCAATGCCAAATTTGCATGAATTTTTAAGATAAAAAGCAAGACCTTAAAAAAATTGCAAGGTTATGGTGATTGCTTCAGGTTTTATCCAAACCTCCCTGGGATTGCATGTTCATTCTGTCTTCTCTGATCTTAGGGTAGAACTTGTAGAAAAGTTTGACAAACACACATTTGAAAAATATGCCATGAGTCTTGAACTAGATAAACCACAGAATGGAGTCAGATCAAATCCCTCTTCTGCCTTCATTTGTCCCTGGTAAATTACCCACCCTCTATGGATGCCAGTCTCTTCACCTGTAAAATGATGACACTAATAGCCACGTCTTAAAGTGCTGAAAGGATTAAATTAAAAAATGTATGTAAAGCATTTTAGGTCATTACTGCAAATAGAAAGTACTGAATAAATGACAGACATCTCCACAAAAGGAAATGGAACGAAATGCAAAAAAAAACCCCAAAACCCACAGTTATGACACTGTTTTCATGTGCCTTCTAACACTTCTGAACCCATCTTTATATAAAGCTGCTATTCTAATTACAATTACAGCAATGCTATATTGAATCAAGTAAATATCTTTATAACTATCTTGTTACCCTAGTTTTATTTTTTACGTATACTTGGATGTGGTCAACTTGTCTTCCTGTAATGATATCCTCGTCTTTATTCTCAGCAGTAATTTAGAGTGGTCTTCCCTTTGATTTGTCTGAGGTTGCACCTCATTATACGTCTTTAGTCTGTACCTACTGGTCTGCTTCCCGTAACTTGTCTGCTTAAAAGGACAGGACTCCTAGGAGGTCAGGAAACAAAACTGTACTTCCACCACATTTCAAATATAGACATAATCTTGATCATGGCTGGTCAAAGCATGAACCCAGAAAAGGCAATTTTCCACATCTTGGTTAATAAATGTCCTTTATATACACCTATGAGGTGTTGAAACAGAAAATGCTCCTTGAAGCTGTGAACATGTCAAGCACTGACACGCGTTTATTTAGGAAGAGGGCCCCCTCCACTGTCATAATTTATAGGACAGTGACATGAAAGCCTCCTGTGTTCCTGCAAACCCTAGACCATCTGCAATGAGTCTGAAACGACCTAGCCCCCTGGTATTCTGATGACTAAATGAAATGAAATGGGCATATTTGTTAAAGTCAGCTGGCAAGCCACACGACTTGGTCAGTTCCTGAGTTCATAAATTTATGTCAGAGCAAGACGAGCAGTGGAAACTCACGTGAACCAATTTACCCGAAGTGCAAACGGCAGTTTTGTTATTTGGTGTCAAAGTTACCAGTTGCACGATGACAAGCTGCCATAACACATTTTCCTGTTCACTAAAGAACAAGGATTTCGTTGGTTAACATTCCTTGCGAGGCTCCTTTTCATAATTTACAACAACTAGATGCTGATAGGTTATTTAACATTTATGAAGTTAAGATGTAATCAGAAAAACCCTGATTATCTTTACAAATAAAAAAGTTAAATTATTCAACTTTTTTTTTTCCTCTGTGGCTTCATTTCACAGCAGGTGCGTACTTTACAGTGGGACAAGTCAATCAAATAAAGCTTTTCTAAAATCTTTTTTTAGGAGCTGGAACAAGAACGATTCTAAGAGGAGAACTATTAATTCGGTTTGATAGCCACGTTTGCTTCAAAGCACGGGCTGTGCTTCACATAATGCTTTTAACAAATTAGCCCAATGTCTCCTTTGTAGAGATAGGGGTATCTTGGTTATGTCCTTTGGGGGCCATGGAAGTGAAACCAGACCCTCTTGAACACACATCCATACCAATTGTATGGAAATTTTACGTAGTTTGTATAATAGTTATCATCTTATGCCTCTTCTGCCCAACTAGATGGTAGGGTTCTTGACAAGAAGGATGATGCCTCATTCATTCTTCTTTTTAACTCTCAAAATGTCGCATCGTGCCTCACTCCTGAGAGGGTCCCAGTAAACATTTTCACGTTTGTTAAAATGAATAGATGAATCAATCCACTCAAATGTAAATGAATTACATCCTTTGAAATTTTAAGCTGCAAACAAAATGATTCTGCTGGGTTACTGGATGAACTGCCCTTGAACTACTTTGTCCTCCTTTACATTTGCTGTATCTATGGCAATTTTTTTTTTTTAAGTTTTGAACTGGATCATAGTACAATGCTGAAAAAAAATCATTTGCTTTATGTACTGTTTAGTGAAAAAATATAGTACAGTGGGTTTGCTCATAGAATTTGGAGTCAGATTCATTGTGGGTTTGCTCTGACACCTATGTGATGAATCACCTAGAGAAAAAAGCTTTTAACATCGAAATTGACTTTTCTCATTAGCAACACAGGGAGAACATTGGATGTACTACACGTTGTTATGAACATTAAATAGATATGTGTTAATCTCTTGGAAAATGCCTTGCACATATTAGAACTCAATAAGGTGAGATAAATTTATTAAACACCCAAAGCAAAGAGAACAAAAGCAAAAATGCACAGATGGGACTACATCAAACTAAAGAGCTTCTGCACAGCAAAGAATGAATAGAATCAATAGAATGAAAAGACCACGTATGGAATGGGAGAAAATATTTGCAAACCACATATCTGATGAAGGATTAAATATCTAAAGTATACAAGGAACCCCTACAATGCAATAGCAAAAAAAAAAAAAATCCAATTGAAAAATGGACAAAGGACCTAAAAATACATTTTTCCAAGGAAGATATACAAACAACCAACAGGTACATGAAAAGGTGCTCACTATCAATAATCATAAGGTAAATGCAAATCAAAACCACAGTGAGATATCATTTCACACCTGTTAGGATCCCTATTACCAAAAAGACAAGAGATAAATGCTGATGAGAATGTGGAGAAAAAAGAACCCTTGTATATCACTGTTGGGAACGTAAACTGGTACAGGCACTATGGAAAGCAGTATGGAGGTTCCTCAAAAAATTAAAAGTAGAACTACTATATGATCCATCGATTCTACTTCTGGGTATGTATCCAAAGGAAATGAAATCATTATCTCAAAGAGATAGCTGCACGCCTATGTTCACTGCAGCATTATTCACAATAGCCAAGGATTAGAAACAACTAATGTCCGAAATGTCCATTAATGGATGACTGGATAAAGAAAATGTGATATATATACAATGGACTATTGTTCAACCTTAAAAAAGATGGAAATCCTGCCATTTGCTACAACATGGATGAACCTAGAGGGCATTGTGTTAAGTGAAACAGACAGAAAGACAAATACCTAATGGTAACGCTTATATATGGCATCATTAAAAAAAAAGTTGAACTCATAGAAACAGTAAATGCTGGTTGTCAGGGGCTGAGAGAATGGGGGAAATAGGGAGAGGCTGGTAAAAGGGTGCAAACTTTCAGTTATAAGATGAATATGGTCTGAGGATCTATTGTATAACACGGTGACTATAGTAAAGAAAAGAAAAAAGAGGAAATATATGAGATGATGAATGTGTTAATTAAATCAATGGTGGGAATCCCTTCACAATATATACGTGTATCAAATGATCATGTTATACACTTTAAATATATCACCATTCTATCTGTCAATTATACCTCAGTAACAGTGAAAAGATAAGTGAAGTAATATGCAAAATAAACTACAAATCATTGAAATGAGTTTTACATTTTCTTCTGAAACTCACCACTACTTGTCACTTGGCTATTACCCTTATAAGAAACCCGAGACAATTACCAATGTTGAATCATCCCAATTAATGCAACATGAATTCTTTAAAAAGCTTAATGCCAATTTTGACTTTAAATGGATAGTATCTGATGTAATGCACTGCAGTTGATGAGTTCACTGAACACCAAGATGCTTAATGTCTACCCGCAGGCCATATTGTGGCTAGCTACCCTTTAATCAAAACTTGATTAATAAAAATCATTTATATTCCTAAGCAATATTAATTTAAATGATTTCTCAGTAGAAGAATTGTTGCCAATTCTTTTCTTTAATGGACTAAGAGATAAATGTGACAGGAAAAGCACCATTATTTCAATATTATGCATTAAGCCTAAATAACTCACCATCTTTAGTGAGAAAAAGCGGGTGTTGAATCCAATGATATTGTTAATTAGAAGATGATTAAGGGCTAGGATAGATCAAAACAGAGTCGTCATCTTGATAAATTAGAAAGTCCCATTATTACCTTCAGAGTTTAAATAATTTTGAATGTTTGGATTCTGAAATGGCATGGATGCCTATCTCCATTCTTAATCTGAGTAAGCCACTTACGTCCCATGAAGTATTTTCTTTTTCATTTTTCTATACATTTTCAACCACTAAGGTAGCATATATCCTTTTTTCTCTTTAATATGAATGTGAAAATTCTGACCCAAGGTTCAGAGCTTGTAAAAGGTGAGAAGAAATGTTTAGGAATAAACTAATCTGGTTTACGTTGTCTGGAGATTCAAATAAGAACAGCCAGCATATACCCAGTGCCCACTGAATGTGGGCTTCTATAGGAAATCAAGTGTTTGAATAATTTTAAACAGCAGAAAATCCAAAATGTATTTATATTTGCCTGAATGATAAAGTTTAGAAGCTTACTCAACATTTTTGTTTCTTTAATACTTTAGCAAACATTTTATAAGGACATGTTGTTTGTGTATCATCTGATTTGAAAGTACAAATGATGTACAGAAGAGCGGAAATCTTGTTTTTTTTTTTAGTTCAGAGAGTTTTGATAATCTTACCGCTAACTTTTGTCAATAATGAGAGAAAGCAAACCAGGATTTACTTGGGAGGTAAAAGAACGTCTACAAAGGGCTTAAAATAGTCTTTGAATAATCTCTCTGTAGTTATTTGAGAAATGACTCTTTTCCTTTCCCACCTAATTAAAATCTTCCTGGACCTGGAATCTAGTTTTGCTAAGTCAGGTCTATTCTTTCTGCACTTCTAGATGGGTCAGTAATGGCTTCTGGTTACTAGTTCCCTCACGCCTCAGGAGATAACTATTGCCAGGTAGATATTTTCCCTTCAGGGGCTTGTCATTTTCCACCATTAATTCTTCTGGTCTTGACATGCCCCACACAAAAAATTTTCTCCCCAAATTGTTTGGTTTTCCCCAACACCTAGCTCTGCTTCTTGGCCCTCTAGGCTACTATTTCAGAAAACCTAGTTGCTCTATTGTAAATCTAAAAGACTTTGGGCAATAAATGGAAAGTATGATTTGGATTTAAGAGTTAAGCCAAAGACAGGAAGGAATTGCTCTTATAAGGCAGCAGAAGAGCGCAGACCTGAATTTGAATTCAGGCTGTGTGACCTTGAGTAAATTATATTACTTCTTCAAGATTCAAGTTTCTTATCTTAATATTTTGATAATGATATTACTTGTCTACCAGTGTTTGCATGAGAATTAACTGCAGTAAGGCAGGGAAAGTGCTTATCAAATTGTTTGGCACATACTAGGAATTTAAAAAATGGCAAATATATACAAGTAATGTTAATGAATATATGATATTTATCACAATTTCTCTTCCCCTGAATATTCTCATATACTCTCTGGCCTGAACCCCTTTTACTAACAGGATTTATAAACAACAAGGCAATTTATAGATAACATTGATAATTAACAATGTGTAAACTGAAAGCCCACATAATTGCATGGGTCATTTTCAGTTGCCAGGCAACCACAGAGATATTTTTCTCCCAGCAACTTACCTGTGTAAGGTCATTCTGTCCTTACCACAAAACAAAATACGTGTGAAAAAAAATCAGTTAACCACTATTTTGGCTTTGGACATTCAAGGGAAACTGGTTTGATCTGCATTTTCAGAGATTTATCGTAATTGACCACTTTTGACCACCCATGATGTGGGTGATCCATGGTTACTAAACTTGGAGCACATCAATGTCATCTGCCGAACTTAACTCTAGCCCAGGACATTCTTATTCAGTAAACTTGGGGTTGAGAATCTGTCTTTGCACAAGCTTTCCAGGTGATCCTAATGTTCACTCAGGTTTGGGAACTACAGGTATGGACTGTTTTGTCAATTTTTCAGCTCTGTGTATGATGTAATCACTTTGCAATGGCAGGAGGGTATGATGAATACCTAGAAAGCTCTTGATTGTCAGCAAATAAACAACCTCAAGTTATAACAAGTTTGTTTTCTTCCTGTTTAAAATATATATTTGTGACGATTCAGGAACAGAAAATGTTTTTATTATCCAAATCAAAACACAGCATGAGGTACTTTCCAATAAAATCAACTGTAGATTATACACAAGTCAAAATCATCTCCCTGTTTACTAAGTTCAAAATCCTTCTAGGCACCAGGAAAAAAGTTTAATTTAAGACTTTAATCTTTCCATATATTACAGGGTTTCTGTAATGGATTTTGTGCATCTGAAACTAAAAGATTGACAGGTCTGGATATTATGGATTTATTAACCACTGGTTACATGGTCAGAGCTAGTGTGTAAAGCATTTCTACAATATCCCTTAGGCTGGACTGGAATGAACAATTTCTACAAAATTGAGGTAGACAAGAGTTAAGGTGACATTAAAAAAGCAAAACTTATGCCTTATTTCACAATGATCCTTTTCTAAATAGAAACATTATACTTTAAACATGAAAATATGATATTGAACTCAAAGAAAAAAATGACAGAATTCTGGGAAATTTGAAAGAAATCTTAAAAATTTACAAACCCAATCTTGCAATATGCAGTTTTATCATTTTGAAAGTGGAGGCCTTGGTACCTAGCAGATTTTGGGGCAAATACATATTTATTTATTTAACATCTTTATTGGAGTATAATTGCTTTACAATGTGTGTTACTTTCTGCTTTATAACAAAGTGAATCAGCTATACATATGCATATATCCCCATATCTCCTCCCTCTTGCGTCTCCCTCCCACCCTCCCTATCCCACCCCTATATGTGGACACAAAGAAGCAAGCTGATCTCCCTGTGCTATGTGGCTGCTTCCCACTACCTATCTATTTTACATTTGGTAGTGTATATATGTCCATGCCACTCTCTCACTTCATCCCAGCTTACCCCTCCCCGTCTCCGCATCCTCAAGTCCATTCTCTACATCTACGTCTTTATTCCTGTCCTACCCCTAGGTTCTTCAGAACCATTTCTGACTTACTTCACTCTGTATGACAGTCTCTAGGTCCATCCACCTCACTACAAATAACTCAGTTTCGTTTCTTTTTATGGCTAATATTCCATTGTATATATGTGCCACATCTCCTTTATCCATTCTTCTGTTGATGGACACTTAGGTTGCTTCCATGGTCCTGGCTATTGTAAATAGAGCTGCAATGAACATTGTGGTACATGACACCTTTGAAATATGGTTTTCTCAGGGTATATGCTGTGGGACTGCTGGGTCATATGGCAGTTATATTGCTGGTTTTTTAAGGAACCTCCATACTGTTCTCCATAGTGGCTGTATCAATTTACATTCCCACCAACAGTGCAAGAGGTTCCCTTTTCTCCACACCCTCTCCAGCATTTATTGTTTATAGATTTTTTGATGATGGCCATTCTGACTGGTGTGAGGTGATACCTCACTGTAGTTTTGATTTGAATTTCTCTAATGATTAGTGATGTTGAGCATCCTTTCATGTGTTTGTTGGCAATCTGTATACCTTCTTTGGAGAAATGTGTATTTAGGTCTTCTGCCCATTTATGGATGGGTTTTTTTTTTTTTTTGATATTGAGCTGCATGAGCTGCTTGTAAATTTTGCAACTAATCCTTTGTCAGTTGCTTCATTTGCAAATATTTTCTCCCATTTTGAGGGTTGTCTTTTGGTCTTGTTTATGGTTTCCTTTGCTGTGCAAAAGTTTTTAAGTTTAATTAGGTCCCATGTGTTTATTTTTATTTCCATTTCTCTAGGAGGTGGGTCAAAGAGGATCTTGCTGTGATTTATGTCATAGAGTGTTCTGCCTATGTTTTCCTCTAAGCGTTTGATAGTGTCTGGCCTTACACTTAGGTCTTTAATCCATTTTGAGATTATTTTTGTGTATGGTGTTAGGGAGTGTTCTAATTTCATTCTTTTACATGTAGCTGTCAAGTTTTCCCAGCACCACTTATTGAGGAGGTTGTCTTTTCTCCATTGTATATTCTTGCCTCCTTTGTCGTAAATTAGGTGCCCATATGTGCATGGGTTTATCTCTGGGCATTCTGTCCTGTACCATTGATCTATATATCTGTTTTTGTGCCAGTACCATACTGTGTTGATTACTGTAGCTTTATAGTATAGTCTGAAGTCAGGGAGCCTGATTCTTCCAGCTCCATTCTTCTTTCTCAGAATTGCTTTGGCTATTCGTGGTCTTTTGTGTTTCCATATAAATTGTGAATTTTTTTGCTCTTGTTCTGTGAAAAATGCCATTGATAGCTTGATAGGGATTGCATTGAATCTGTAGATTGCTTTGGGTAGTATAGTCATTTACACAATGTTGATTCTTCCAATCCAAGAACATGATATATCTCTCCATCTGTTTGTATCATCTTTAATTTCTTTCACCAGTGTCATATAGTTTTCTGCATACAGGTCTTTTGTCTCCTTAGGTAGGTTTATTCCTAGGTATTTTATTCTTTCTGTTGCAGTGGTAAATGGGAGTGTTTCCTTACTTTCTCTTTCAGATTTTTCATCAATAGTGTATAGGAATGCAAGAGATTTCTGTGCGTTAATTTTGTATCCTGCTACTTTACCAAATTCATTAATTAGCTCTAGTAGTTTTCTGGTAGCATCTTTAGGATTCTCTATGTATAATATCATGTCATCTGCAAACAGTGACAGCTTTATTTTTTCTTTTCCAATTTGGATTCCTTTTATTTCTTTTTCTTCTCTGATTTCTTCTCTGATTGATTTTACAGATGGAGATAACTGAGACTCAAAGAAACTGACTTATTTAAAGTCAGCTAATAGCTGGCACAGATATATGATATCGCTTATATGTGGAATATAAAAAAATGATACAAATGAGCTTATTTACAAAACAGAAACAGAGCCACAGATGTAGAAAACAAACATGGTTACAGATGTAGAAAACAAGCTTATATAGAAAACAAACTTATGGGGAAAGGGCGGGGGAGGGATAAATTGGGAGATTGGGATTGACATACACACTACTATATATGAAACAGATAACTAGTAAGAACCTACTGCATAGCACAGGGAACTCTACTCAATACTCTGTATGACCTACATGGGAAAAGAATCTAAAAAAGAGTGGATATATGTATATGTATAACAGATTCGCTTTGCTGTACACCTGAAACTAACACAACATTGTTACAGTTGATAACACTGTATCAACTATACTCCAATAAAAAATTTTTTTAAAAAGAAAGATGTTTTCAAATCCTTACTGAGTGTGAAATCTTCAGATTAGCAATGACAATTTAGGTGTGTAATAATATGAAAATGACATGTAATTTGATAAACTAGGGGTCCCCAAACCCCAGGCTGCAGATGGTACCAGTCTGTGGCCTGTTAGGAACCAGGCTGCACAGCAGGAGGTGAGCGGCAGGCAAGCCAGTGAAGCTTCATCTGCCGCTCCCCATCGCTCCCCATCGCTCGCATTACTGCCTGAACCATCCCCCACCCCATCTGTGGGAAAATTGTCTTCCACGAAACCGGTCCCTGGTGCCAAAAAGGCTGGGGACCTCTGTGATAAACCATGGAACTTCCTGGTCACTTGGCTAGAAAATCATCAACTTTGCGTATCACCCTGGATTTTCTTTATTGCTCTTTGAGAACTTGTATGGTAAAAGACCCTGGACTGAATCTGAGAAGTCTCCAGTCAATAGGCTGAATCTGGTCTCAGGCTGGCTCTGTGATGCCTCATTTTACTTCGTGGAGCAAAAATACCACGGTACTATAAGAATGCCAAGGAGAAATATGCTAAAAGGCTGCAAGTTGGCCATGCTCTTCCATGAAGGTAGAAATCAATTCCATAAAAGGATATGTAAGTTTGTATATTTTTCACAGCAGGAGATTTGTATTTATTCCTCTGTTAAAATTAAGAGCAGAGTTCAAGAACAGCTATGCTTCTAATACTGAGAACTGAATTATAGTACTTTATGACACATCCTGGCACTATTGATTATTCTTTCATGTTTTGTTTAATTTAATATGTTGCATGTTCATTTTAATACAAAGGTGGATGAAATCATTTATACTTTATATCTTAGAGAAACTTAAGTTTTTCTTTGCTTAGAAAGCTCTTCAGAGATTTTCTCCTGCAAATTTGTCCCCCAAAAGATCCTTTTTTCTTTGATCTGAGATTATGACATCAAAAGGATGTTGGTTCATGAGAATTTAAGTTTTATATACTGGGTTGGCCAAAAAGTTCATTCAGGTTTTTCCATACCATCTTACAGAAAAACCCGAACAAACTTTTTGGCCAATCCAATATTATGCCTTTATGTTATCTTTATGCCTAAATTACATGTTTTGACTGAGTTATGTGTTCAGTTCAATGCAAAGTATGTCTGTTAATTATTTTATGGAATGGATCTGCTGATAGCCCAAATGACTGTTAACCAATTATTTTCAGTACCATGTTGAAATGTGGCTAAACTTAATCTGATGGGGACAACAGGGGTTTGTGTTAATTTCATGCTTCAATTTCATGTTAAGACTAGATATTAAAAATAAACTCACATATCTTTGAAGTTCATTTAACACCTTAATCAGTTTTAAATTTTACTGAAACAAAACTTCCAAATATCCCTAATGTTAAAAGACAGAGCAAGCAGATTTCACTCTAATCCTTAATCCACAGTGTTAATGCAATCAGAGTTTTACCTGAGGATGGTGATTATATTCCAAATATAATATTGCACTAAACCACAAAAGCAACCTACTAGGGACTCAGTGGTTTGATGGAGGCTACACAGCTTAGAGAGGTAAAATTCAGCTACTATATAACTGGTCACAACTCAAGATACATGGGTGGAATGGTCTATTTTCTTTCTGAATTCTCCATTCCCTACTATAATATAATGCCAATGATTCAATCTAGGGAATCCTGTAGAAATGGATGCTCAAGGTAGTTCAGACCTATGTGACTTACCTTGCATATGTATGAATAAGAAAAGAGATTTTTAGGCTCTGGTACTTGAAAGAAAGTGTTGCTTTGATAGAAAAGTATATATCTAGGTATCTATATATCTTTATCTATACACCTACACCTATATCTATCTATATGTATGTACATAAATGCTAACACATGTATTCACCTGTGAGTGTAGTTTGGTTTATTCTGTTTATATTTATCCAGGAGACAGAATATGTCCTTCTGATTTACTAAATTCACATTTCCAGTCCTATCTCCAATTAATTTCCTCTGAAATGTTTTATGTACACATGCACGTGCGTGCGCATGCGTGTACACACACACACACACACACACACACACACACACACACAGAGGTTTTATTTCTTACCTGGTGGGGTCCAAGCTACATATATGGAATCAGGCCCAATTACTGTGATGTTATATGGAGGTTGGATTTCTTCTGGTGTTAATATAGGTGTCTGTATAATGTACTCATTACTGGGACTGCTGCCACCTTCAGTAGTGGCTTCCAGCTTATAAATGTACCTATATTTAAAAAAGAAAGAATTGTGATAAGGCAATGCACATGATAATTGGACAGTGATTGCTGGCTTTTCTATCTATTGCTTGGTTCTAAATTTGTGACAAATTGCAAATTCTTTGTTCCCCATCCAGAGACTTTACCATAGACCTTATAATTTTTCTAGCACAGGGAACATTCTCTCCAGGACATCACTATTTCGGACCCTTTCCCATTTTATTTTATTTTTTCTTATTTTTAAATATGGGCATTTTTAAATGTAAATTTATTACTATTATTTTAATTATTTAATTAAGTTTTGGCTGTGTTGGGTCTTTGTTGCTGTACGTGGGCTTTTCTCTAGTTGTGGTGAGCAGGGCTACTCTTCCTTGTGGTGCGTGGGCTTCTCACTGCAGTTGCTTCTCTTGTTGCAGAGCATGGGCTCTAGGCGCACGGGGTTCAGTAGTTGTGGCATGTGGGCTCAGTAGTTGCAGCTCAAGGGCTCTAGAGCACAGGCTCAGTAGTTGTGGCGCACAGACTTCGTTGTTCTGTGGCATGTGGGATCTTCCCGGACCAGGGCTCGAACCCGTGTCCCCTGCATTGGCAGGTGGATTCTAAACCACTGCGCCACCAGGGAAGTTCCCCCCATTTTATTTTTAACCGTCGAGTAATTCATTGCTTTTCTTAAAGATTTCAGGAAAGTCTTGGAGTGTGCTGGTGGATTGTGGAGGATTCAAATGAATGTTCTCCAGTTTTAAAAGGGTTAGAGTTCAGGGAAATATGTTTAGAGAAAGATGTTTCTAAATTGATCTGCTACTCTCTACAATAAAACTAAATTGATCTCTACTCTCTGTAAGAAAACATCTGTTGATCTAAGATATATTTGATCTCTGCTGAGAAATGAATGGGACTGAATTGCAAATATGTGGAAGTTTTCCCCCTCAAACCACTCCTGTCTATATATAGTATAGCAAGTAGAGAAAACATTATCCCAGAAGTAAAGGTTGTTGATGCAAAACACACCTCTTTAAATCTCTTTTCTTGCTAGTTTAGGGATGCATGATTTTGAAGATCATTTGATAATTCTTAAAATTTAATACTTTGTGTATTTCATATACTAAAAAATTCTCATGTCAAATAAAAGGCTGTTTACAGTTTTAAGGAATATCATGTCCTCTGAAGACTAGTGTAATGAGCTAGTGTTTGGATCTTCAACATCTGAAATGGATTAAGAGATTTCATCAGCTATGGAATGGCTAATATATGAGATTAATTAACCAATTAATTTAATATTGTTTCAGTTGGAGATGGCCTCTTTCTCAACCCTGAGAAATCTGTAATTCTCACTGTATGATTGGTAAAGTTTTCTTTTAGTTTACCTGCTGTTGGGCTCCAGGTTTTTATCAGTGAAGTTCTGCTCCTCACTGCCCCCCAGGAAAACCAAGCTTCCATTACGACTCAATTGATATTGAGAAATGAGGCCATTGGGCTTTTCTGGCAGACTCCAATATAATTCCACTGTTGTAGAATTGATGATAATGTGTCGAGGTGTCACCCAAACTCCTGGCAAAAATAACACAAGGAAGTTTTCTTGCTAGGATACAGTAAGCACTATATCAAAAGTCATACCATCACTCCACATGCTATGATATTTTTATCTGTTGATAAAAAAATCTCATGGTGAGCAACAAAAATACATTTTATTTGTTTTGGAGGTGAAGTATATAATTGGGTATAAATATATAAATACTTACTTATTGCTTTAATTATTATTAGTTTTGAATTGCCTTTAGAAAATGAATGCCAGACAACTAGTGATGGAAACTTTGTCTTGGCTGTTACTTTGAGTGTAATCAAGACCTAAGAAAATATCCAGGAATTTTCAAATTTGATGCCTATTTACTTGGAATCATAATCTAGTATTTGCCTGAATTATCAAATTCGATGAACAAACATACTTTGCCTGTGCCTCTCTGACACTACATGCTGTGCTTGTTTTTTCCTTTCTCTCTGGCTACTTCCAGCCTCATTTACTGGCTTCTCTTCCCTTCCTGGACCTCAAAATGATGTAGTGCCTCAGAGAACTAGGCTCTCTCCTCTACCCTTCCCTCCCTTCTTCTCCTTTCCTCTCCTCTTGTTTGGCAACACTATCTTTGTAGTTGATCTCCATTTAGTCTCAGTTTTAAACATTATCTCTATGTTGAACACTGCCCGATGCATATCGCTATACTAAAACTCTCTCCTGAGCTTCAGACACATGAGTTCCACTCTCAACTTGTCTACCTCCATTTAGATGACTAATAACATATCAAAAACCTAAAACATCTAAAACAGAACTCTTGGTTTTCTGGTCTACAATCTATTTGTCTCCAAGTCTTCTCCAACTATTCATTTTCTGGGGCAAAACACAAAAAAATTATCCCTGAAGCTCTTACTTTTCTCACCCCTAAATATAATCTATCATCGAGTCCTACAGATTCTACCCTGAACGTGCACAGTCCTTCTGTTTTTACCTCTCCTGATCCAAACTACATTTCTCCCTCTCATGGACTCCTGTGATAGCCTCTAAACTAGTGTCTGTGTTTTAAATCTTGTCGTTCTCTCTATCACTTATAAAAGCATATATAGTATATATGTAACCTAGTATAATATTAAAATATACAGCCCTTTTGAAATTATTCATATAGTATAATTCCAATTCCTTATGATAACCTGTATGGCCCTACATTTTTCTGGCTCTGGACTACCTGGCACCATTCTCTCCATCATTCATGAAGCTCCAGCCACACCAGACTCCTTTCCAGCCTCAGAATGGTTCAAGTTCTTTCTCACCTCTGAGCTTTTGCACTTCCATTCCCTCTGACTGGAACACTTTTGTTCATGACACCATGACAACTGTGCATTTTATTCTCAGATTTCAGTGACCCGTGTAAATATCACCTTATCAGGGAGGTCTTATTGACCACTATTCCCTAACTATAACTTTAACCCTATCTAAAGTGATCCCAACCTTTTTCCTCTCTATCATATGCCCTTTTCTATTTTCCTCTCCATGCTCATAACATAATAATCATCTTCTTTCTTTGATATCATCATTATTTTTTGTTTTTATGACTGTGTGGTCTATTTCATTCTCCTGCTTTTAATACAAAGTTAGCTGCATGAGGGCAGGGGTCTACTCTGTGTTAGTAGTCCGTGTATCTTTATGGATAGCACAATGCCTCATAAATATTGAATAATTTTGTTGTAAATTTATGTCCCACAAATTACTATGTTAAGTATTCTATGGAATACAAATGCGACTAAGATATGGCTCATTTTTATGAGGAGTTTATACCCTCTGTATAAAAGATAAAATGTGTACACAAACAACTGTAATTCAAGGTCAAATATTTAAGTAGTCTTATCAATGTAAAAATGTATTGATGGAGAGAGAACCTAGCGATGAGAAAGATTTTCATGCTGTCATCTGGTCATGCTCTGAATAGACTCTGTAACTCTCTTCTTCAGCTTTTAAAAACTCATTTCAATATTAGGTTCTCAAAAATCAATAGTTTTTGGTTGATTGTACCTCCTGTGTAAGTTACTCAGGAAAGGGTAAGGTTTCAACACTTTTATAAGAAAAGGACATTCAAATGCTATTTACTTAGCAGCATTCTGAAAGAATCAAGATCGACTTAAAAATGGCTCAAACTTACTGATTTTCTAAAGAACAGCTTACTCCTGAGAAGAGAGTAGTTCATTTTGTTCTGAAAACTCACCCTGTGTTAGGTACTTGAACAAATCCACAAATCATAAAATACATTTATGTTTGGGTCTCTCTGCCAACAGCTGCTGGATGACTCACCCAGCTAATTAGAGCTCCGATTTAAACGTGATATTAGTTTGTTGATTTAAAAGATAAAGTATAAGGCTGTAGTTCACAATCCGCTTCCTGCAGTCCTGTCTTCCTTACCTTGAAGGATGTATTAAAAATCACCAAGGTGTGAGAAAGGCTACCGCTTAGTTTCTGCTTTGAATCAGTCAATGCAGTCTGTGGAAATGCAGGAGTTAATGAGATAAAATGAAGCCACATTTTGGTGTTGCTTTGTGTTTTAAATAAAAGTTGAGTTTTATATTTAGAAAAGCTGGTGAAAGCTCTGTTCATGTTGGCAATAACCCTGTGTCCGTTGGTTTGATTTATAAGATGAAATTGGAATGTGTAAAAAACTAATAAGCCCTGTGTTTTCACTTACATAATGTTATGGAGACTCTCTTATCTTTGGCAGCTGCAAGAAATCTTTGATAGGATAAGACCCGCCTTGGTGAGAGGTCTTAGTAAGTCCCAGGTGAAGAATCTACCTCCCTCGCTGAGCCTGGGTCTCAGTGACATCAGAAAACCTATTCTACATAATGGAAGGGCAGAACTGAGGCTGTTCAAGGGAAGGAAATGGATGGTCATGAGGGAAATCATCTAGAAGTGGGGTGGGGAGCAGGTAAACTAGCTGAGAGGTGTAAGAGGGAAAGGTCAGAAGGACACCTTGGTTGGTCTCTTGACATAATAGCTACTAAATAAGGAACATGTCCACTGGCTTTGTTTTAACTTTGTCTTGAGTGTCATGCAGTATTACCCATTTCTTATGTCCCTACAAATTCCAAGTCAAAAATCCCAACATTTTTTGTGGATTGGCTTTCCCTTGGAAGTTAATCAAAGGAACCAGTTTTGTACTGGCTGATGTCAGAAGTACATTGAATTCTGGGCCATTTATTATTCGTTCATTTGTGGATTCAACATTCTACTCAACTTAGTCATTTTCTATGTTGGGCACTGTGAATGTGGGGATAAAGATATATAGTCTTTATCCTCCAAGGGGCCTATAGTATCGTGATGAATAAAAATGGGTAAATAACAATTTATAGTCCAGTTTGATAAGTGCTTTAAGAAAAGGAAGCTTAGTGTGCTATTAGAGCACTTAGCCATGGTACCTAAAACAGGCTGGGAGTGAAATGGGGATGGATGGGAAGGGGATGGGGTCCGAGGAGATTTTCAGAATGGGAGACATCTGAGTCAAATTTTGAAAAAATGGGAGTTAGCTGAGTGAGGATGTAGGGAAGGGTATCTAGAGGCTGAGGGAAACCCACACAAAGTCCTAGAGATAGGGAAAGCATGGTACAAGTTCAAGTATATTGGCATGACTGGTACATTAAGTTGCATGTGGGAAAGACCGAAAGACTTGCCAGACTGGCAGAAGTTAAAACCTGAGGGGTCTAATTTGATTTACTAAGAAGATGTGGATTTTTTTCCTCCTGGAAAGAAATGGGATTTTTATGGAGGTAATTAATGTGAGTTATGCCTATTTTGGCAAAACTGTTAAAAAAGAATTGGGATGGTGATTTGAGAAAGAGGAGAAATGACCAGAGGCAGGGAGACTAGTTAGGAGGCTCTGGAGAAGTTGTAGGTGTCTCAACTAAGGCAACGACAGAAGGGATGGAAAGGAAGAACAACATTTTAAAAATCCTTAAGATTTAAAATGAATAAAACTATGAAGAATTGTCTACTATAACTTAAGGAAAAGAGAAGCATTAAGAATGTCAGTTTGGGGGCTTAGATGATTAGATAGTGGTATTTGAGAGAGGGAAAAGGGAAGAAAAGAAAGTTAGCGGGGAGAGAGATTTTAAACATTGAAATACTGAGGTTGAAATATTTGTAAAACACTTAAATATAAACATCTCGTAGACTGGTAGACAGACAGGCCTTAAATCTGTGAGTGTAGGCTTTGTGAAAGCTCTAGAATTTGGGAGCTCTCCACCTTCATTAGGAATTCCAGCTAGTACTGGAGAATTCCAAGGGAGAGCATCAACAGATAAAAGAAGGGCAGAGGAAGAGGAATCTGGAATGAAACTGAAAAAGACTGGCCTTCTTTTCCTTTTGCTTTTCCATATTATCAATGCTAGAGGAACGCATGCCTGCAATTTTGCATGCTTGAACTCTAAAAATGAATGAGAGCTTGCCAGTATGGGAGCAATCCTGAAAAGAGAGCAATAATCCAGTTCAAGCTCTTCCCACTATTTGACTATGGGAACGCCATTTTTCTAGTAGGTTAAAATCGGAGAGAATTAGGTCCAACTTACCAATGGGGTCATAACGTGCTTTTTTTTTTTTTCTTTTTTCTTTTTTAGATTGAAAATGAAAGAAATGAGGAGCTCTCAGGGTAGCTAGGAACAAATGCTTCTTTTAATTCTCTCCATATCCACTTAGACACCCAAATGTTAGACCTTCAAACTATGGCTGATTCACTCAACGAGACCTTTTAAAATTAGCTATATTTGGGTTATTAATTTAAAATGATATAATATGTTTATTTCCACTTTAGCAAAACAACACAACTTAATGTTACTGCTGATTTGTTCCCTCACAACCTCCAAGTTAAGCACTCCGACTACATTTATTTCTCATACAAGTTATTCACAATTGGCACTTACACAGCCGGAAAGTGGATTCTAAATCCATGTCTGTTCTGCAGAGAAAAGCTCATTTAGTTTATTGTTCCTTTGCACAGTTATTTGTGTTAAAGTAAAGGTGCATAAAGTTAAAAACAGAAATCAAGTAAAATATTTCTCATCCCATACTCCCCTGCACTGTTGAAAGCTATAATGTTTAAGTCATGAAATCTGAGCTCTTTCAAGAGATCTTTTTTTTTTGGACAAAGTGAGAATAGAGATGCATATTTTCTAAGAATTTAAATATATGGATTGGATGAGTAAACTGGAGAGACCCTGCTCTTTCATCTGGCTGAGTTTCAGCCAAAACTGGTTGATAGATCCTTTAGAAATTATCCATTATCATCAAAGTATCCATTTGACAGTTTACCTTTCCAAAAAATCCACTGCTGGTTTCTTCCTTTCATAGGAACACTAAGCTTTTTGACATGAAACATTCTTTATATAGAAAACATCATTAGTGAATTCCTGGTGAGGAGCCATATGCCCCATATGTGGAATTTTCCATTTTATTCCCCATTTACTGGTAGGAAGTTCAGGTCTAATATTCTGAGGTACAACAACCCCTTCATTAGAAGAGTAATGGACAAGTAGTTCAGGACTGTCTGATGATCATTAACATTATATTTCTGTTCAGAAACTTATTTATGCCTCTGTTTCCCCACATGGAAAACAGGCAGATAGTAGAGATTAACAAAAGAATTAGTTGATCACTAGCCAAGCTTCTGCACACATTTTTCTCCTGCAAGTAAATGATACTACCCATCCCACTTCCTAACGCACAGACCGTTGTTATTATTTGGGTGTATATGTTGCCAGAATCTTTCCTATGCATTTATTTATTTATCTGTAGAAATGAATATCATTTTCTATGTGTTGTTTTATACATAAAGACACCATACATGAATGTAGTTCTATAACTTCTATTTTATATGTATGGATCATCTCATTCCTTTAAACTGATGCATGGAATTCCATAATGTGAATATACCTGAATTTAGGTAGCAATGCCCCCACTCAAAGACATTTCAATTGCTTCAAGTATTCTGCCATTAAACAAACGACAAAAAAAGGCTTCAATAGACATCCTGGTGCATGCCTCCTTGTGCAGTTGTGGAAGTGTTATTTTCTGGCATAGATAATGAAATTGAAACTGCTGTGTCATGGGGAAACATTTTATGTTTAATAGACATCACCAATTTGATTTCCAAGGTGATGGTCCCACTTTACATTCCCTCAAGCTGTGTATTTCTCCTCCTACCATTCATTTGTCAAAATCCTTGTTCCTTGTGGTCCATCTCAGAAGGCATCTGCTCCCTAAAATCTTTCTTGATGCCTGTGATGGGTTATAATTTCTCCCTTCATAGATTAACCTGAGCATTCTGTTCATTTATTCTTTCTTAACATCACCTTTAAGATTCTCTCTCTTCATACAGATTTGGGTACTTGTCCTATCACTTCTATTTGACTCTAAGTTCTTGAGGGCAGTGAATATTTTAATCAGCTTCAATAGGGAGCATGGTGCTTGTTATATTTTAGCTGCTCTGGGAATATTTAATTCTTGATTTTGGGAGGAATTTCGTATCCAAGTAGATAATAGTGTTTTTCCATGTAAAACCACATCTAAAAGGTTTAAGGGATTGAAGGCAAACTGCCTTGGGAAGCTTATAGTTTAACTAAACTTGAGAAATAGGAACCTAAAATTTTATTTAATTTTGTACTTATAGACTTTATTCCTTCTTCCTTGTTTGTTATGAAAGAGTTTATAGAGTTCACATCAAAATACCAAATGAAAACTTCTTCTCCCCAGTCATGGGTATTTTTTAATTACCTTGAGGGGCTGCCTGCAGAGTCTGACCTAGAAAAGGCTCACTTGAAGTGCATCCAGCAGATGTACAAGCTCTAAGTGTGAAGCTGTAGTTGGTGTATGGCTGGAGACCTAGAAAGAGCAAAAAGAAATCAAGTACCTCTTGAGAGGATTATTTATTATCAGGTAAGCACGAGCAGTCACATGCAGAGCTGTAGATATGATATCCAAAAATTTTAAGAGCAGAAAACACTCTCTAAGGGAGAGAGGAACTTCATAAGCAGCTCAGTATTAATAGAAATTTCATTTCTCACTGGTAAAATAATAAATTCTCAGCCTTCGAAGAGATCTGAAAATTCATGTCATCCATCCATCCATTTTACCCTTGATTCCCCTGTACAAGGTGTCATTGAAGGGGCTCCCCTGGCTAGAGGATCAAAGTAGTCCATCTCCCAAATAGCCCACTCTACCTTTAGAGAGCTCTACAGTTCTCTATTTGGTTTGAAAGTCCTTCCTTATATTGTGGTGAACTCTTTCTATCACTTCCACCCGCTAGGGACTTATAGAACAAATCTAATTTCTTTTCCACATGACAGTTCTTCAAATATTTGTAGACAGTTATCAAATCCCCCCTGACTTTTCTCTTCTCTAGGCGAACCACCCCAGTTTCTTCAATTGCTTCTTATATGAACAGAGGCAGAAAAAAAGTAAAAAGAAGGTTAGAGTCAACATTTTTTAGCCCCAAGCCATATTCAGCTCATATTAACACCAACTAACTCTTGTTTTTTAAACTTTGCATTTCTTCACCATATGTTCCCATACTGTACCATCTTATGCTTACTTCTGTAGTTTTTTGGGGGATATGTTGCTTTTGTCTTTACATGTAGATTAAATACACTTTGATGAAGGGATACTGCTTATTACTTCTTTTGTATTCAGATGTATGATGTATGATGTAGCACAATATTGATCAATAAATTCTCAGGGGAAAAAAGAATGGCAATCCATTTACAATAGAAGTTACATATTGTCAGACTTCACTGCTCTGTGGCCAGTGACCCTGGACAAGTTACTTAGCTTCACTTTGCTCTCATCTACTGATCTGTAAAATGGGGAACCATTGCATCTAGCTTCTAAGGCTGTTAAGGCAGATGGGATGGGTTACTTAGAGGAGTACTTTATTTTAGCAGAAGCAACCTTACGACTCAGCAGCATTCAACAAGGATACATAGAGGCTAACATTTCTTGCCTTGATTCTTGGGAAAACTCTAAGAATGCTTTACAAATATTTTCTTAAAAAAAGAATAGGACTTAATCTCTAACGTCAAATATCGGGCTAAGTTATAACATGGATCCAATAATTACTATACTTATTTTTTCATGAATTTAGAACGACATTTTCACATATTTTGTTCTTTTGGTGAGGTGACTCTTCCTCCAGAGACATTTATAAAGTCACACTGTCACTTTATACAGATCTGCTCAAATGCTACACTTTAAAAGATTTTGACTGCTCTATCTACACACCATAACCAGCACTTTTTATCCTCTCAAATTACTTTCTTCTTTCATAGCCTTCGACATTATCTGATGTTTGATTATATGTCTGTTTATCTATTGATTGTCTCCACCTCCATGATGCAAGCTCAAAAAGAGCAAGGACTTTGTTTTGGCAACAACCGTATCCTTTGAATGGTGACAGGCACCAAGTAGGTGCTTGTTAAGTGAATGAAAAAATTAATTAACTGGTTCATTTAGAATTGAAGCAGTAGTCTGGGTTCTCTGCTAAAGCCATAATGTTCTGTAGCTGGAGCAGCTCCAGGATTCAGCTTCAAAGCCCTTTGTGTTTCCTTATCAATTTAATGACAAGATGTGGATACTTATTTGATTATAATCTTCCATTAGGTTGCTAAGGAGGATTTACATAATTTTGATATTTACCTGATTTAGGGATGAGGAATATGATGAAAGATCTAAGCCATATCCAAGCCTTGTGTGTTTGATAAAAGCTTATGGGAAAAGGCTAAAGATGATAGAATATAGAGCTCAAGAGAAAATGGAAGGAAATATTCAAGAATGAAGGTCAGAGACTGCAGTGGCTGGTGTAGTCTGACGATGTCCCTTTCTTTACTTCCATTAGTGAAAAAGGGGTCTTGACCCTTGTCACACCGTTTTATCTGAATAACTTACTTTCTCACTTAGAATGTAAGCCCTTTGAGAGTAAGGACGGTATCTCTGAGTGTTTCTTATTTAAATCATTTTTTCCCAGTAGTGCCTATTTGATGTATTCAATGTCTGTTAAATATTGTTTAAGGAAGACCGAGGCATAAAAGTACCCAATAAGGATGGCAGGGCTATGATGCGATGATGTCCATGTATCCATCACAAGTATGATTTGACCAAACAGGGCCTTCCTCATAATTCCACAGGGACTCCTGCCCACAGTATCTATTTCACTGAGTAGGAGATTCTTCTCTAGTTGCAGAATATTACTAAAATAATATAAAAAGTTAATATAATTTATGAACAATAAATATTTTCCAGATCTTTTTCCTGAACGTCAGACTTAAGTATGGCTAGTAAAAGTGAAGCGATACTTGATTTTTTCTCCAGCATATTCTAACCAAAAAAAAAAAAAGCCTTAATTCTGCTTCTCATTTTGTGTTCTTGTTGGTCTGGTTTCAGACTTTTGAAGGACATTTTAGGATAGGTCTTAGGAAAGGAAAAGAAAATGTCATTGCAGAGGTGTGCTAAGATTGATTAGAAGATTGAGGGTATTTGCAGCGAGGACAGTAGCTAAAAAGAAAATTTACTGTACATAAAAGTAGAGGGACTTCCTTGGTGGTCCGGTGGGTAAGACTCTGTGCTCCCAATGTAGGGGGCCCGGGTTTGATTACTGGTCGAGGAACTAGATCCCATGTGCATGCCGCAACTAAGAAACCCGTGTGCTACAACTAAAGATCCCACATGCAACAACTAAAGATCCTGCATGCCACAACGAAGATCCCATGTGCCGCAACTAAGACCTGGCACAGCCAAAATAAATACATAAATAAATAATAAATAAATAAATGAATACTTTTTTAAAAAAAGTAGCGATTGTCTTTTTTTTAACAGAATTTTTCAGAGGGGGTTGAGTGCCATCCATTTTATAAATAGCCCAGAACACTAGAAGACAGATGTTTGGAAATGGTACAACAGTGGAGAAACTAGCCCTTGAGGGATTTTTGGTAGACCAAGGAAGGTGTACCAAGGAGTTTGTTACAGGTGTTTAAATTGGTGGGGTGGGTTGGTCTAGCAGAGGATGGGGCCATAGTTAGTGGAGGAATATGTATCTCTTGGAGCTATTGGAGTACTAGAATTAAGGGTGGTGGTCAGGATGTAGAACTGAGTGTTGAGTAGAAAGCCTTGGTCAAGAAGTCAGAAGATTATCATGCTAAGTGAAGTGAGTCAGACAGAGAAAGACAAGTATCATATGATATCACTTATATGGGGAATCTAAAAAAAGGGTACAACTGAACTTATTTATAAGACAGAAATAGACTCACAGACATAGACAACAAATTTATGGTTACCAAAGGGGAAAAGGGTGGGAGAGGGATAAATTAGGAGTTTGAGATGAATAGATATACACTACTATATATAAAATAGATAAACAACAAGGTCCTACTGTATAGCATAGGGAACTATATTCAATATGATCACAGAGATAAGAAAGGGTGAGGTCAGGATACAAATCTGGGCAGTTGGGCTGAGAAATGTGACCCAGAACAGTTGGGTCAGTCTTCTGAGGCTTATAAGGAAAATGACATAGGTAGCTCAAAGCCCAGTGACACTTCCAGTAATGTAAAAAATCCATGTGGGACTAGGTATTTAAATATTTTCATTTGGAATATGACCACAATTCATGTACTGAGGCAGTACAGCATAGCTGTTAGGAGAACAGAGTCTGAGGTTAGACTCTTTGGGTCTAATCCTTACCTATATATTAACTACTACCATGGGCCAGTTCTCTGACCTCTAGGTGCCTCAGTTTCCATATCTGTAAACTGCAGGCATGGGAGTATAGACTGCTAAATTGGACTACAGCCTAACTTGAGGGAAGGCAATAGATGAATCCATTATTTTCTATATTCTCTTTCTTGGGTGTTGTGTTTTTCCTATTGTTAGAGGGTTGGATTACTAGTAGGCTTGGTTCAAACAGTCGGTAAGGAAAGCATGGACTGCCGGGAAGCATAGATGATTTACATGAACTGGATGACCTTTCATATATCTGACTCTGTAAAACTCAATAAAATCAACACATTTCAACTGGAATTTGCTGTCATTTTAAGGAAGCCCCTATTGGTAGTCCTTAAAATGAGATACATATGACATATTAGCAACAGGCAATGGAAAGGGCACAACAATTGAAAACTACTCATGAATTGATCAGGATGAGAAGAGGGAAATAAAGAGATGTCTCCAAGGAACTGTTCCGACTGTAACTTAATCCTAAAGTCAAAGAGTAGAAGGAGAAAAGAAAACATCATTCAACTGCTCAGCATTGAAGTAAAAGAGTAAGAATAGCGGGGGTAGAACTGAGAAAGACAAATGTATGGAGAAAAGTCAAGTATTTAACATTTCAGTGGAGTGGAGATTACTGTGGCTGCCAATTACTTGAACTTCCCTAAAGGGAATCGTGTTCTCTTATAAAGGAAAGAGGCATACTATAACCAAACTCGTTACAATTACACTTTCAAGTAACATTCCTTTCAAGACTAAATATGTGTTAAAAAGAGACCTCAAAAAGTCTGCCTATGGATCATAAAAAGATGATCTGGAAAACAAAATCCATACCTATGTAAGTTACATTGGATGTACTCTATAAAGAACAGCTTGTTTCTAATTTTTAATCTCCAGCTAGTCAGGAAAAGGCTTTCTTGTCCATTCCAATTTCAGATAGCTAGCGCTACCTGAAAGCATTCATCCAGTTTTTCTAAGTATCATCTGTTATTTTCTGAAGGATTATCAAATAATCCCAACGAATATGTAATTTCACAAGTTCCTCAATCAACCTGGTTAATAATTAGGTCAAGTGCTGAGAGACTTGAGTTACTTCAAAAAGGTTTTGTTAGGTGGTTACCAAGTACTGTCCACCCGGTGGGCAGGTTACCTGTCCTGGCATCAGTTCACCCAAACTGGATGTTTGCCCCGGCCCACCTGAACCACACATCTAGTCTTGCTGCTGAAAAGAGCTCCCTTTTGCTCCCACCTGCCTGGGATCTCACTAAGTGATTCCCCCCAGGATCTCACTCCCCCCAGAGTGATCTCTGCTCATGGAGATTCCCAGGAATTTCCAGCATCTACCGGCAACCTTGTCTGTGATGATAGAGCTACACCAGGGTTCGATTTTAGATTAATCTCATTCCACGTGAAAATCTGGAATGTTCAAAACTGGCACACCAAGACATCATGGAATCACTTTAGAGACCTCTAAGGTGATTTAAATTATGATTTGTGTTACAAAATTTGATTGTAAAATACTTTAGGAGCTCACATGCTAGAGTCCCCTTTTCTTGATAGTATCATCCAGCATGACCTCAGCAGTCCCCCATCCTGCTTAGTCAAGCCAAGTTCTTGACTCTTTGAGAGGAGCCATCAGCACTGTCCATTTTTGTATCAAGGCTTTGACACAGGAGTTCAGTTGATGTCTCATATGAATCGGATGTCAAAACATCCAAACGAAGAGGCTCTTGCATTCGCAAATGCCAGTGAAACAACTTCACGGCTTTCAGTTCTGACTACTTGCTACAAGCTTATTTGCATTCTTAATTCTGTATTTGGTGTGAAATTCTAGACCAAAGATTTGGTTCCTCTTCCCAATATAACAGTGATCAGATTCATCCCAAGAAGTACTTCCTGAACGAGTTACTTCTTTGGCAGACTCTCTTTTTCAAATATATTAACATTAAGACTATTATTAAGATAATCCAAGGAAAGACCCTTGCTTTTGATTTTTGTAACACTATTTTGATACATATTTTTCTTCCCTGGAGTCTGGTGTCGTACTAGACTGAAGCCTCTTTTACCCTACATTTTCAAGCAGAATTTTCTGCTCTAGAAACCGGATGTGGCATCAGGTGGCAGCAAAGTCTGATGCTCAAATGATCCACAACAAGGACATACATCTCAGAGGAAGGGAGTTGGCTAGAACTGTCGTGATTGCCCAGGCAAAGTACCTTGAAATATCTGGGATTCCTGGGGAATTTTTTTTTCCTTTAAATATTGGTGTGTAGGTAGCTGTTGCTTGTTATTCTTTGGCTATAATATTATATGTGTAAGAATGGTAAAAGAAAGGGAGAAGTAGTCGTTGATGTTGTGCTATTATTTTTGCAAGATTTAGGCTCAAGGTTTTCCTCGGAATTTGAAAAATGAAAATAAAATGAATTCTCCCATCTACTTTCACAGGTCTGATGCTTGGCGGTCACTGGTCAGGTGGTAGTAGGGGAAATGCAGCCTAGAGCATCACACATGACAACAGAGGCTCCCAAAGCTGTTCTGAGGACACGAGGGCCATCCCAGTTTTCATCCCATCTGTTTCAGTTAAAGATACGCACTACTATATATAAAATAAATAATCAACAAGGACCTACTGTAGAGCACAGGGAACTCTACTCAGTATTCTGTAATAACCTATAAGGGAAAAGAATCTGAAAAAAGAATGCATATATGTATATGTATAACTGAATCACTTTGCTGTACACCTGAAACTAACACAGCATTGTAAATCAACTATACTTTAATATAAAATAAAAATTAAATTAAAAAAATGAATTATACTGCCAATAAATCCAGATTGCCAGAGACCAGGGCTGGCTTCATGGTCACACAAGCTATGCTCTAAGCTGAGTCACCCCAGCTCCCATGCTTAGAAGAGTCCTGTGCTTGAATCTATTCTTATCGTCTTGAAATTCTTAAAAATTTTTGAACAAGGGGCCCCATGCTTTCATTTTGCACTGGTTCCCACAAATTGTCATCCATCCTGGCTGAGATTTAGCTGTGTTTGACAATGTGTTTTTTATATCCAACCAACATGGAATCTAGTCACTCAGATACTAGTTTACTAGTCAACATTTATTCATTCAACAAAGATTTTCAAAAACTTAATATATGTTAGGTTCTGTGATAGATCACAGTACAGGTGACACAATGGCAAACAGGAAGCTGTTGCCTCTGTCCTTAAAGAGCTTTAACTCCTGGTTGAGGAACAGAGACAAAGAGAAAGGATATTCAATAAAGTATCATAAATACCATGAGAGCCAAGTGTAGCACACGATGGGAGCATACGGTAGAGTTATTTAAATGTAAAATCCTCATGTAAAAATGTCCACATTTGGGGATATTGATGGTCAAACTATGTCCTCATTTTTTTCAAAAGTGGTATGTAGTATATCTGTTTTAGTGCAATAATAGTACATTTTCTGCTACAACTAGCCTTGTCAGGATTTATGCTATTTTATCACAGGAGGTGTTCATGAGCTTCTAACAGGATGGGAAAGGAAGACAAATTATTCTCTCCTTGTTGACTTAATGCTGGTGAGTCTTCCCCTTTAAGTGCAATGAAACGATAAGCAACTTTTAATGAATTATTTGGAAAACATTTCCCCCAGAGTTAAGAGACACATAAGCTCTTATCATGTCTGCTGCTAAAGACGACATGATTAATTCATTTTGTTCTCGGTGGCCCCAATTATTTCATTAATCCTTTCCTCCTCTCCTCTATCCCGATGGCTACATTAGGAGGCCCACGTTTCCTACGTGGCAACCCAAGTAAAACAATGCCGTCACTGACATCCTGATTGCTCTGTGCAGGACCGTGGGCATGTTTAGTAATAAATGATATGAAAAGGTCTTTTATTGACAAGCTGCCACGCGCTGTTTGCATTAGCGAATATGAGAAGATGATGGCTGCTACCCCTTGGTCCCCATGGTATTGGGCTCCGTGAGATAGCAGAAAACGCTTCAGTTTACTCGGAGCATTGATAACACCTCTAAATAATTAACTGAGGACTTCCTGTCTTCAATTACTTAATGCTTTTTCTTTAACATCTTGAGAGGATTATAAGCAATTTACGGATTTCACATGATGAGTGCATTTGCCACTATTCCCACCAAGCATTTACGGGGTCATGTTTCTAAAGCTTTGAGGTAATTAAAAACAAGCATGGAGACAGTGCGGCCGATGCTAGGTGCCCACTCTCCCTTCTGTCATTCGTAAGGACCTAGATTCTCAGGCTCCTGGATGACTAGAGCTATGGCTTCATCAGTGTTCGACTGTAACTTAGGGAATGCCAAGGTTTTGGAAATGATGAGAAAAGCAAAACCTTTATCTCCAGAGGGTTCAGGCAGCTCTTGGATCAAATGTTTGAGATGGAATGTGAAATAAATTTGATTATTTTAGTTAATTCCATGAACTCAATAAAATAGTCATTCTCATCATAAAATACTTCCCTACTGAATTTGATCAGTCAGCTAACCACGGAACTGAATTTTCCCTGGCAGATAAAATGTGTGAACACTACACAGATCTTGGGTTTTAGATACTCTAATGCCAGGCACCATTCCTGTCCCATAGGAACTGCATATTACGATACTGTACTTGGTAAGGTTTTGTTGAATGAAGGTTTATTTCCTTATTTAACAAAGAAATCGCTCTTTAGGGCTAGAGTGCTCAAGTGAAGTACTCTCTAAATCTGTTTAAAATGAATTCTAACAGATTATTTTTTCACTTTATAATCTTACAAAAAATAAAATTAGGTAGAAAAACTTTAAAATGTTTATCCTAATAAAAGAGGAATTCTTCCATTACGTTATGCATATAAAATCCTCTGACATGAAAATATCCATTAAAAATGATAATGAAAGGAAGAGCTGGTAGAGTGAAGGTATTTAAAGAAAAAGCTTTGCAATACTTTTATAATTAAGGAGGCTATCAATCCTGTTGGTTTGAACCTCCCAATTGAATTTGGTACGTCGGCACGTAAATTCTGGTTTTCTAAAAAATGCAAACCAGTACAGCTGGCGACAGTTCAAAGCCCTTGCTGGTTGAGTAGACGGATTCTGTAAGAAGAGAATTCTTTATCCTTGTATCCCAGTTTATTGTGAAACCTTTACTGCTACAAAGTCTTAATGGGCCTTAACTTGGCTTTCAAAACTCTGTAATTAACATTCCACGGCCATCCTCAGTCATTCTTTTGATTTCTCCCACTCCATTCTGTACGGAGTTCTGTTGGTGTATCATTACACAAGCTATTCCTTAACTTGTCAGTAGTACTGGGAGCTTCTTAAGAGCAACAATCTTATTTTGGAGCACTTAATGTACTATCTAGAACACAGCAAGCAGGCTACATGTATTTTTTTTTTTATAATGAAATGGTATTCTGATTTCCTTATAGATGGAGGCAGTGAATGCCTTGGGGACCCCGAGTAGGCCAGTTATCACCTTCATCTTTCAAATGTGGATATTAAAAACGTCCCTCATTTTATAGGGAAGTGATGAGAATCACAGGAGTCAAAATGCAAATGGTTTGTTAAAATTATAAAGCACCGTATACATGTTAAGTTTTTTTATGGAAAATAACATCATTTCAATTGCTTGTGATGATTTTCATTTTTAGTGAACTAGGATCTAAGGAACAAATCTGATCATCTAAATGGATGAGGGCTTTCTCCATCCCCATTATCCTTGGCTTAGCTCAGGATCTTCAGATCACGATCACAATGTGCTGGTCCGCAAATATTTATTAAGCACCTTCTGTAGGCTCATGACACTTTTGGAAAACAGTGGACATCTGTCCATGAGTGCTTGCTTGTGTGTCAGGGAACTGTGGAATTTATTTTTCCACCTGTGTAACAAGGCCTGTGCCTCCTCTAAGGAAAAATCAGGCATGCTTTTCCAGGCCTTTCTGCACTTCTATGTGAGTTTCGTTATCTCTGGTATCACTGCCTCCTGCAAAGTACAGGGTCTAATGGAAGGAAGGCATTCACTCAGGAGGCCTTGGAGAGAGGCTACTGGCAATAGGGAAAAAGTAAAAGCTTGTAAACTCTTCTCTGTGTTCTCAGAATCTAAACTTACACCGCTGTTTGGAATGATTCAGTAGATCTAAATAATGAGCTAAGTTACGAAATCTCTTGAAATATTCTTTTCTGTAAAATGGGGGGGGCTTCCCTGGTGGCACAGTGGTTGAGAGTCCGCCTGCCGATGCAGGGGACGCGGGTTCGTGCCCTGGTCCGGGAAGATCCCACCTGCCGCGGAGCGGCTGGGCCCGTGAGCCATGGCCGCTGAGCCTGCGCGTCCGGAGCCTGTGCTCCGCAACGGGAGAGCCCACAACAGTGAGAGGCCCGCGTATCGCAAAAAAAAAACAAACAGTAAAACGGGGGTAATAATTCTCTCTGCCCTATAGGTTTGTGATGTGGATCAAATTAGATCGTAAATGTCAAGGGCTTAGGACAGTATTTGACACATATTAAATTCACTTATTCCTCATTTATTTAGCACTTACTGAAAAGTCATGGATTGTTCTAGGTGCTAAAGATACAGTATTGAACGAGGTAGAGACAGTCTCTGCGATTCTGGAGCTTACGTTCCAGTGGAGGGGGACATAAAGAGACAAACAGAAAGCAAACACTATCAGGCAGTGAAAGGTCTGTGGTGAAAATCAAACAAGGTGATGTGATGGTGTATCAGGAAAGCTGATCTAGACTTGGTGAGTCAGAAGATGCTTCCCTTCAGAAATGACATTCAGACTAAAACATGTTAATTATTATTATAATCATCGCTAGTAATTATCTGACACTATACTATTATAGTGTACTATTATTATATTATTAAAGCTAATTATAATACCTAACGTTATAATAAGCAACAAAAATAATACAATTACTATTAATTAATGTTACTAATAATAACAACAAATTGTCATAACCAGTCAACTATCAACTATTCTGTGTATTAATTACCCACGCAGCAGACAACTGTTAGCCTCTGGCTGATTTTTCTACTGCCTTCCAGTACATTCTTGGCTATCCTAGCACCATTATCTATGAGTATATCCTTGGGGAATGAAAATGCATCTTACTGTTTGTCTGAAAAAGAAAAAAAAGAACTTAATACTGATGCAAAAACCCTACACATAATGCATATCAAAGCCAACTATAAATTATTTCTGAAGTTATCTGCTGTTGTGGCTTATTGCTGCCAGTGTGGGCTCTTCTATTAGCATGGATAAGTGGGACCTGACCATATGTCAAGAGAACGCGTCCTTTTGAAGTGACCTCATATATCAAACGCACACCCCTGGGAGGCTTTGCCCCCCTAACCACAATGACAGACTCTTCCGGTACATTTTCCTCTTTTTTTTTCACCTGTGACCGTATGCTGCCTCCTGTCAGTGGTGTCAGTGTAGATGAGACCTTTCCCAACCTGCCTGAGCTGGTACTCTTTAATGACGCCGTTTGGCTTAGGAGGGACATCCCAGCTCACATGCAGAGTCTCCGCACTGGGGGCCACGATTCTTGGCGGAGGGATGCTTTGCGGAACTCCTTGGGTTGTAGCTGCAACGACCTGAAAACACAGGAATTAAACAGCAATTTCTTGGAATAGTACACTAGGTATTCTGATCAATGAGAATGTCACTTTTGTTTTAAAATGTTGTTGTCTGGCCTGGCATATCATTAGCAGGGCTTGGAGAAGCAGTCCCTCTTTTTTTAAATTCTTTCTCTCGCATCCTATTCAAACAATGAAATCTGACCTTGAATATATCCTATAAGTCTTCGACTACCATTTATCACCACGGGTTCAACAACAATTTTGATGGCAGACTGCAGCTCTCAGTTTAAACAAGTAAAAGCTGGCTGGCAGACTGTCTTACTAGAGAACTCTTGATAACTTCCATATGGCCCATCGGTGTCTTTGCATTTTAACAGCCTGATTTTGTACATTTTAAGCACCAGTAAATTTGGAGCAAAACCCACATCTGAACTTGCTTGCATATAATACACTTTGAACAGTATAAATGGGCAGCCTTTTCTGTACTCTTCCTATGATACCCAGGATGACTTTACAGTGTCTGCACCAATGTTCTAGAAAGAAAACCAAGTGAGGAGAAAAAAAGAATCAACCAGTGATTTACTCAATATTGTCAAAATATATTTTTGGGAGAAAATTGGCTGCCTTTGTTTTCTCACAGAATGAAGTCTGATTTCACTTTTTCACCAACTGTTTTGGCATCTGGTAGGCAGGAATTCTGCTATGCAGAAAGCACGGAATGGCTCTAGGACCGTTCGGACCCTAACTTTTGATTGGGCCAATCAGCTGTCTTCTGTTTAGTGGGTGGGGCACTCAGAGATGCTTCTGGGGTCTGTTGAATAAAAAGCAGCTCACGTGAGCTACGGCTGATGTGTGTGACTGAACGTTTTACTTGGATGCTTCTCGCACAGTGTGTGAAGACGCTGCGCTTCTCAAGTTTAAACCATATGAAAACTGGGTCTCCTCTGACTAGCTTGGCATCTGTGAAATGGCTCGTTCCTTATTTTCCTCCTAACTTGTTTGACTGTTTCTTCCATTTTTCGCTTAGTAGCATCCCCAAGGGGGCTGGTCATCTGTGGTCTTCGGTTTTTGCCTCTCTCTCTCTCTTTTCCCCTTACACGACCACACTCAAACTCCCTGCTTCAACTTCCCTCATAGATCTTTCCAGAAAATTTCAGTCACTTCTTAATCCAGCTTCTGACTAGACATTTTCACTTAAAGTGCCAAATAATATCTTCTTCTGCCATTCTGCTATCTGCTCCTCCTCTTGAATATATTTTTGAAAGCTTTAAAAATGTTAATCTTATCCTTTACTTTTAACTTTTCCTCCTTCTTTTTTAAAAATTGAAGTATAGTTGATCTACAATCTTGTGTTAGTTTCAGGCATACAGCAATATGATTCAGTTATACATACATATACATATTATTTTCCAGATTCTTTTACCGTATAGATTATTATAAGATATTGAGCACAGTTCCCTGTGCTATACAGTAGGTCCTTGTTGTTTATCTGTTTTACTATATAGTCGTGTGTATATGTTAATCCCAAACTCCTATTTTATCCCTCCTCCCCACTTTCCCCTTTGGTAACCATAAATTTGTTTTCTATATCTGTGAGTCCATTTCTGTTTTATAAATAAGTTCCTTTGTATTCTTTTTTTTTAGATTCCACATAAAGTGATATCATATGATATTTGTCTTTCTCTGTCTGGCTTACTTCACTTAGTATGATAATCTCTAGGTCCATCTGTGTTGCTGCAAATGGCATTATTTCATTCTTTTTTATGGCTGAGTAATATTCCATTATATATATACTCCTCTGTTGTTTTTTGATTTGCTTGCAGAATGGCACCATGACCAACAAATTGGTCAAGCCAGATATCCTGAAAATACCCATAATACTTTCCTTTTATTCCCCTACATATAGCTGACTACTGAGTCCTGCAGTTTTTGTGCCCTGGTATCTGTTATATCTTTCTGATATTCTTCATCTGACCCCTGCTGCATGAATTCAGATCTTCATTATTTCTTGTCAAGGCTGTTGCAGAAGCCTTGGAACTATTTTATTTTCTATGTCAGGCTCCTTTGTCCTTTTCTCTGTTCTTCAAGAGCAGGCAATTTTTGCTGAAATGATATTTAAATAGAATTTCTAAGCTTTTAAACTGAGAAATAGCTTGGGAACTACTATGGATTTATAGAAGACCATCTAAAAAGAGTTGGTGGAGGAAAAGTGGATTAAGGGGATAATACTGGTTCAACTTTTTTCTTTTGATGAATGAAACATTGATATTTTAATAAATTTTTCTTGTGGTGATCTCTCCTTTCAGGAGGAAGTGTTGGTACTCAGTTGAGACACCATATGGACACCCTACTTTTTTGGCACTACAACCTGGACCTTCATATAGTCTTAACACTGGATAATTCTGTCCAGAGTTTAGACAAAGTCCTCCTACCTTGCTGCTGGTGGCACAGCCAGCAACTGTGCAAGCTTTCAGCTGGTATGAATATTCCATAAAAGGTTGAATTCCTTTCGTATCAGAGAAGCTCAACGATGTTCCTCGAAAACGTTCAATTCCATCTCGGAGAAGAATGTAGTAAATAATAGGACCTAAAAGAGGCAGAGAAAGGCCTGAATTTGAGTGTCAGACTCTTTTAACTGTTTTTAAACAAATCAGATGGCTTAGAGGTCTGAAGAAATGGGATAATATAGCATTATTTAATTTTTTTTTTTTTTTTTTTTTGCAGTACGCAGGCCTCTCACTGTTGTGGCCTCTCCCGTTGCGGAGCATAGGCTCCGGATGTGCAGGCTCAGCGGCCATGGCTCACGGGCCCAGCCACTCTGCGGCATGTGGGATCTTCCCGGACCGGGGCACAAACCTGTGTCCCCTGCATCGGCAGGCGGACTCTCAACCACTGCGCCACCAGGGAAGCCTGCATTATTTAATTTTAAATTGCTATTATTTTGCTATGTTCAAGCAGTTCTTAATTACACTCACTCTTATGGAGGAGATGGATTCTTGACATAAATAATCAGTCAGTTGTTTTTTTCCCCTCACTATCAAACATTTACTTTCAAAACTATTCTGCCTTCCCATAATATGCTTTTCTTATTTGAAAGCAGCTCAGGCATATGTTGGGATTCAAGGAAAATAATTTTTGGCTAAAAATTTGTGAGGGCTATTTCACAAAATGAATGATTGGTTGACACACATCTGAAGTTTCCTTTACCAGCAAATACTTTTTAGTGGTTAGATGCATGTCAATTAAATGTAGACTACACTAATTTCAATTTCCTTATGGATTTACGGGATTATGTTATTTGAATTTTAAAAATAGCTTAATACCATTTGATTGTATAGGCTTCTTCCAGTTGAGGACTATTACATCATCAAGATGATCCATTTTGGTCCACCTGGGGGGGTTCACTCCCTCAGGCACATCTTCTTTTGTCGTGGCCCTAACAGCCTTGCTGAATCCTCGCCCATAGCTATTCCACGCAGAAATCCTATACTCGTATGTCATGTAGGGCTCCAGGTTCACATCTGGAAAGACAGAGAATTGGACAGCGGGGTTTTAAAAAATTTTTATTTTCTTACCATCATATCGAAAATATCAAAACCTTAAACATTAAAAAATAAATGCTCAATGCACTAACCCTATTGTATATAAATAAAGCTCTAAGATCTTTACTTTCTGAGTCATAAAAATATTACAAGTGCTTATTAGATGCAGAGATATGAAATTGCACAGAACAGAATTCACCTATTTGAATAGAGAAATATGGATACATTAAAGAAATGATTGAAAAGTAAAAGCGCTAGACTAATGTACATTAGATGTTAATGCTTCCCAAGTTCTTGATCTCTTTACTTCTGTATGAGGCAGGTTTGGCAAGATTCTTTTATAGTTTTATTATTATAAATTTTACCAATTATTACATTGTCAATATTACTTAAATTATTACATGAATTATAATGTAGTTGTTATGAGATACAGGACTTGTAACTTAGCTTATCATAGTACAATTTTAATAAATAAAAATGAATTCACACTCTACTATATGTACCATGTACAGTGTACTATATATACTTCCTTCATCTTCTACCAAACCAGAACTGAAACCAAACCCCAAAACAACCAATCTAATTAAAACAACAAAACCAACCTGCTGAGATTTTTGGCCTGGCAAAACTTTTATTAGATAATCATCCACGTGATTCAACGGTGTCCCAAACATCTTAGTTCAGTTTTGAGCTTTAATAACTTTGGAAGTACAAATGCTACAAATTTACCAAAACATTCCTTGAAAGTTTAATAATTTAAATCTGCTTTCCACTTATTTAATTCTGTGAATTTCGAAGATCTACATCTGTATTTTTGTGTGGCAGTTTCTGGATGATAATCAGACAGGGGGATCAGAAGAGGTCCTCCTTGACTTCCTGGCCACCTGCTCTATCTCCATTGGATGCAGCATTAATTCTCATTCCATCCACTCGGGTTATTTGACCACATTCTCCTTACATGCATCTCCTTACAATAAAGCCTGCCCTGCCTCTTTTATAGAGTTAGTATGAAAATAAAATGCAATAAGTTATGCCGCAGAACTTCATAAAATGTAAATTGCTATACAAATGTATTTCTGTCTTCATTTTTTCCAGTAAGGGGGTACTTGCTGCTTTGTACCTGTGATGACCACCAGTGGGTCCCCAGATCCCCCTTCTTTCCTGGTCAGAGACCTCTTGGCCAGAGTCTCCATTTCCCAGTTTTCTTTGCAGTCTGGTGTGGTCACATGACTGGTCTCAACAACGGAAGGAGTGTGGAAGTGACGTGGGTAATGTGTGCATCACTTTCTGAAGAGGAAATCACTTGCCTTCTGTTAGCACTCTTACCCCTTCTGATGGGCTGGAACTAAGGATGTTGGGACAACTCAGGCTGTACCACTTGGAAGCATGATGAGGAAACCAGATCCTGAATGACCTTGTGGGGCTGAGCTGCCCAGGCCGTCCGTCCACTCACCCACAGATGGTAACTATATTTTTGAACCTCTTGCTATAGCAGATTAAACTATTCACTGCGAATAACTATTATTGTGTAGCCTTCAAGCCCATGTTGCCATTTCTAATTTCAGCTGTGGCAACTGTCCACATTTTATTCCTGTTCTTTCCTCCACTGTATTTCATTCTTCTCCTTTTTGACTCTCTCAAGTCTTAGCCTTACTTCTATATTTTCCTGTGAGGCCTGGTCTTTCAAAGATGTTCCCTGCCCATAAAAGCATTCTTTTTGCTTTACACATAAGGAATCACTTGTTGAAATTTTACCTTTCCTCAATCATCTCTCTCATTTCTCAGAGCTCTTTTTTTCTTTGCCAGAATTTCCAACTATTCTTCTTCTTTTATTTTTAACTTTTTATCTCAAAATCATTCTACATGTCACATGGGGCTAATATTCTGATAAATGAGGGTGTTGGGTTTTGGGACGGTATGTTTGCTCAATATTTACTTGTTAATTGCTGAAAGGTCCCATACATATTTGTCTCCAATCATTTTTTTAGCTAACAGAGCAATCCTTCCAAAAATGTGTATATAATTGTGTCATTCCACTGCTTAAAAAGCTTCACTAACTATCCATTCATTGCGGTATAAAGGTAAACTCTTTAGTGTGGCCTAAAAGGGCTTCATAATCGGACCCCCACTCTTTGGCCTCCCCTCCATTACTTTCTCTGTCTTATATGTGCTACATCCGTATAAAGACACTTGCTTTTCAGACCTGCTGGGCTTCCTCCTGCTTCCTGCACTTTGCATGTGCTGCTCTCTCTGCCTGGCCGACCTCCCCTTAAACTGATAGGCTCTAACTTGCCCTTCAGTTCTTTCTTTGGGCACAGTATCCTTCTTGAAGTCTTTCCAGTCTGGGTTAGGTGTCCTTGCAATAGTCTTCCAAAGCATCCTATGCTTATCTCTATCATAGAACTTACCTGCCCATCGTTTCTCATATTAGAGGTAATTATGTATTAATTTCCCTATCTCTTCATATTAGCTTCAAATCCTGATGGAATTTCCTACTAGTTTTCAAGTTATTGGTCCTCATATACTGACTGGCTATTAGTAAGGATTTAATAAATATTTTTGATAAATAAATGATTGTAAGAACAAATGAATTTTGGTCAGCACTGGTGGTTGTAGCTTTTAATTGTCAATTTTAAAAATGGTTGACTTTTCTTCTAAATTGGCCTCAGTGGAATTTGTTTGAGCATCATTTGAGTGCTTAATTTTTTTTCATGAAAAGTAAAATTTTGTTATTTTTCATATTCAATTTATAGTGTTTTCTGGTAGGCAAACCGATCTGAAATATGGATGTTAAAAGCCCCTGCAATATTATATCAGTGGGTGGAAACAGCTATTCTCTTCTGGAGAGGTCTACTGCAAATATGTCTTAAAAACCCTTCAAAATCTGGACCTTGATTACCAAGGGCAGATAAAAGCAGAGACCTGTCTTAGAAGAAAACCAAGTAATTTTGGGGTTGTTTTTTTTTTAATATTTTTGTTTTGTTTTGTTTTGCGGTACGCGGGCCTCTCACCGTTGTGGCCTCTCCCGTTGTGGAGCACAGGCTCCAGACGTAAGGCCCAGCAGCCATGGCTCACGGGCCCAGCCGCTCCGCGGCATGTGGGATCTTCCCGGACTGGGGCACGAACCCGCATCCCCTGCATCGGCAGGCGGACTCCCAACCACTGTGCCACCAGGGAAGCCCCCAAGTAATTTTTAAATGAGGGTTCATGACTTAAATCTATAACTGGGAGTGGGAAGAGATTAGTGGTCCAATTGTTTTCTATCCGAGGCTTTTCCTACCTAAAGATATTCCAATAAATATTTTTTTGTTTGCTTACAGTGTGCTAAATCTAAAAATAAGGTAAAATTAAACAGGAATGTTCTATTCACGTGGATACTTCAATCTGGTAGGAGAGACGAGACAAGTGTCCAGATGCCTATGACACATACATGGTAGAAGTGGTGAATGGCATGGCCGTGTGTCACGGGAGCACAGAGGAGAGAGGGGGCTGGACTTGGGAAGCCTAAACTGAGAACGTGAATTCTGACCTTGGCCTTGAGTGTGATGGTTAAGAAGAACATTTCAGGTGGAAGGAACTGCTTGAGGGAGGTTTGGAGCCCTCCGAAAGGAGCCCTATACCATGTGGAGTCCACTACATCCACAGCTCCTAAAGGTGACATGATTTGAACCTGACTATTACCACAAGAAGTTACTTTTACAGATCTGACCTTCAGTTTCCTCATCTGTGAAATGATCATACTTACATGATTGCTTTATGGGTAAATTAAGGTAAGGTTTAAAAATGTTTAGCACAAAGGGGGAGTGGCAGAGGGAGGGACTGGGAGTTTGGTTAGCAGATTGAAACCATTATATATAGGATGGATAAACAACAAGGTCCTACTGCATAGCACAGGGAACTATATCCAATCGCCTGTGATAAACCGTAATAGAAAAGAGTATTAAAAAATGAATGTATGGATGTATAACTGAATCACTTTTCTGTAAGCAGAAACTAACGCAACATTGTAAATCAACTGTACTTAAAAAAAAAACTGTCTAGCACGGCACTGGAACTAAGTAATACTCAGTAAACTTTATTTCTATTCCTTCCTTCCCTTCCTAATCTACTCCCTCTCATCCCAGTATCCTGCTTTACTGTTTTCCTTCTCAAGGTTTGTCATTATCACCCCCCATTGGCTGGGTAAGGCAGAGTGATGAGTCATGATGGAATACAGTGGTTTTATTGTTTATTTGACCTCAGCTGGCTTGAATTATGTCACTTAAATGCATTCCATTTTACTCTAAACAATAGGTGTGTGTACACACACACGTCTAATTTTTCAAAAAACAGAAACTTAAGCAGGGACTTAAGTAAGTGGGTGAATAATAAAAATTTAATAGATGGCAGAACTATTTTGGAGATGATCCTAAAATTTACAGCGTCTTTCACCTGACTCAGCCAAGCCTAAGAATCACTATTTTGGACTAATGCAGTAGGGGCTAAGATGGGGCTTGGAAATGACTATTTTCAATAACCATGAAGGTTCTTGTTCCCAAGATGATGGCCCTCTTGGGGAAACACCAGGCTGCAGGAGAGCACAGTCTCTGGCCCCAGACCCAAGATCAGGAAAGTGATACTGACTTCACTACGCAGTCTGTCTCCTCCTTGGAATGATGCTGCCAGGTCTTAGTGACCAGACAGGTTTCTACCTCTTTTCTGCTTGGAAGAATAACAACATTCATTCATGGCACTTATTGAAAGCCTGCATTCCAACTTTTGAGACAGAAAATTAGGCTCATTGCAAATTAACTGGATATACCATTAAAGGTCACATAACTAATTTATTTCTCTGTTCTTCATTCTCTACAGGCTTACTTTACAATAGAGTACATCCTTGTTTAAAGTTCGACTCTGAAAAACTTTAAACTACAAACTTTGACCAGATCCAGATTGTGCCTCTAACTGCCTGGTAACTCTCTGGCTCATAAGTATGATGGAATTAATTGATATGAGGTGAAGGAGGGAGTTGAGGTCAGAGTGAAATAAATCTGCGTTTTCAGCAGCTTTTCACTCCCCCTTCTAAGCCGTGGGCAGGTGGCTCCCTTTCTGTTACCTGTGAAGGAGAGTGTGTTTACACTTCCCATATGAACAGGCTCTTCAGCAGATGAGCACATTTCTTCGACTGATTCCTTCCCGATGGAATTGTGAGATTCTCTTATCACAGTACAAACGTGACTGGTAAAGTTGAAGTCACACCTGCCGCAGTGCGCTGTGGCTTCCATAGACGCCGGGCAGACAGTCCCGCAGACTTTGGTTTCCTAAGTCAAGCGGTAGAGGTGGGGCGGGGGGAAGGGAATTGAAAACGTTCATTTAGACACGTGTGGCATAGGTGTTTACAACTCTCAAATGAAATTTTCCTGTGCTTAGTTCATGAATGAACACCTCAAAATTCATAAAAAGAAATGAGGGCAGTGTGTATACTAGAAAGAGCAGTTACTTTGAAATGACACAGATCTGGATTCAAAATCCAGTTTTGCAACTTATTGGTGTTGTGACCTTGAACGAGTCTCTTATCCGCTCAAAGCCTCAGCTTCTTCTGTGAAAGAATGGAAATTCAATTTACTATGCGGGTTTGTTTGAATGACTCAAATGAGATAACGTAAATGCCTTACACTTAGTAGATATGCTATAAATAATCACAGGAGTCGTTATTTTATTATTGTTACTTTGACACTTTCCTAATGGAGTTTTAGACAAAATAAAGAATGTGAAATTTGAGAATCTGCACTTCTTGTGCTCTTGGGAAATCTGGACTAATAAGAAGTATTCTGCATCCAAGTTTTAGAAAATTTAAATATTTCCTGAACTCTCATTATAATCATTATTATTTATATTTATAAACTTTTTCTCTGGTGAATCTCTGGACATTTTATAGCTATTGATAAATACTAGTAGGCGCTAATCTCAGAAAATGAAATACTTCATCATCCCAAATTACAGGAGATATAAATAAGGCAATATTCTTCTAAGGCAAAGCTCTACTTCATCTTCCCTTTATATAGGTAGCATAACTTATTTAAAATCATTTTTGTTATTTAAAAGTGATCTACATTCAATCCGTCTCTTTACCTAAAATAAGTTAAATTATTTTCCCAACGATGATCAAAGTAAAGCTGCTTCAGAAAAATATAGCTGGATTTCCATTTAAGTATGGTGAATCGAACATGTGCATTTATCGTCATTTCCTCTTAAAGCCCAACCAAATGAAAATAAAGGAATATGGAAAGCCAAGGAAACAGGAAGGGAAGTAACACTCGTTTTTGGAAGCTAGGAAGTGGATGGATGTGGCAGAGACAAGGCTATGTGCCCAGGAGTGCCCATTTTTGCCTTTTCTCCCCTGGAACGCTAGATTTTCAAGTCCAGCTACAATAAGAAGAGCCATGTGACTAGAAATGTCTGTGCGACTGTGTACAGGAGAGATGCCTTCTGCATCCAGGGAAGACGCATACATGTGCAATCATCCACTCTCTCCCTTTTTCCACTGTGAAGCCCCACAAGATGGAAGCGACTTGGGTTCCTGAGATGTTGCATGGAGGAGATCTGCCAGTCTCACACTGGACTGTCACAAGAAAGGTTTAAAAAAATTCATTCTGTTGACCCATTCCATACATGAGTATGTCTGTTTTCACCTCAGCATAGTCCAGTGTATTCTGGCAAAAACACAAATTAGTACTTTGAAGTTGGATGTTGTCTTAACAACAATAACAAAACCCTAAAGTATGTGGCATTGGCTTAGGGTTAAGCAGGCCATGGCAAAGAAATACGTACTGGGCTTTGGGAAGCTGAGGAGGTCTGTTGTGCTACGGCTAAATATTCTGCAAACTCTGCCCTGGGATAACTGTCAAAGCAAGCCAAGTGTTCCTGAGCTCACCACTTTGGGGAAGACATCATAGCTTAGAACATGAGCAGTATGTGTGCTGTTAGAGCTGCATTTGGCCAAGGATTAGAAAAATGAGAAAAACGTAGAAAATAATTGGTGAAACTAAAAAAAAAAAAAAATAGAGAGGGTCCACTGGAAGATATAAGCCAGGAGCCAGAGTGGGAAAGCTAAACGCAATTCTGCATATTGCATAGTGAGAACCCCAGCCCTCCTTGCTACTGGATACCCCATATGGCAGCCTGGCATGTACGCCATCCCGATGTAGGATGGAGTACTAAGGATACTTCTCTGAGTATTAAAATAGTACCAATCTTAAACCATAATGGAAAAGAATATGTAAAAGAATATATATATATAACTGGATCACTTTGCTGTACAGCAGAAATTAATGCAACATTGTAAATCAACTATCCTTCAATAAAATAAATTAAAAAAACTAAAATTTTACAGGCAAAAAATAGTACCAAACAAATGAGACAATCAAAGAATAAAGCAAACAAACAATTAAAAAAAGCAACAATGGAATGAATATTTCCAGAATGATTAAAAAAAGACGTTCCACGAATGAAACAAGAGTAGGATGATATAAGTAATAATCAGCAAACAAGAAAGAGCACTTAAAAACTAAAAAATAATATGATAGCTAAAAACACCCCCACAACAAATCAATAGAAAGGTGGAAAGATGTAGTTAAGGCAATATCTCATCACATTGAAAAAGATGAGGAGTTAATCAATAGGCAAGAAACAAGAAGAAAAAATTAAAACATCAGTTTAGAAAGTCCAACACCAAAGTGATCAGTGAAAACAGACAAAAGAAGGGGCGGGGGACCTTGAAGATGGCGGAAGAGTGAGACGCGGAGATCGCCTTCCTCCCCACAGATACACCAGAAATACATCTACACGTGGAACAACTCCTATAGAACACCTACTGAAGGCTGGCAGAAGACTTCAGACTTCCCAAAAGGCAAGAAACTCCCCACGTACCTGGGTAGAGCAAAAGAAAAAAAGAAAAAACAGAGACAAAAGAATAAGGACGGCACCTGCACCAGTGGGAGGGAGCTGTGAAGGAGGAAAAGTTTCCACACACTAGGAAGCCCCTTCGCGGGCGGAGACTGCGGGAGGCGGAGGGGGGGAGCTTCGGGACCGCGGAGGAGTGCACAGCGACGGGTGCGGAGGGCAAAGGGGGGAGATTCCCGCACAGAGGATCGGTGCCGACCAGCACTCACCAGCCCGAGAGGCTTGTCTGCTCACCCGCTGGGGCGGGCGGGGGCTGGGAGCTGAGGCTCGGGTTTCGATTTCGGACGGAGCGCAGGGAGAGGACTGGGGTTGGCGGCTTGAACACAGCCTGAGGGGTTAGTGCACCACGGCTAGCCGGGAGGGAGTCCGGGGGAAAGTCTGGAGCTGCCGAAGAGGCAAGAGACTTTTTCTTCCCTCTTTGTTTCCTGGGGCGCGAGGAGAGGGGATTAAGAGCGCTGCTTAAAGGAACTCCAGAGACGGGCGCGAGCCGCGGCTAAAAGCGCGAACCCCAGAGACGGGCGGGAGACGCTAAGGCTGCTGCTGCCGCCACCAAGGGGCCTGTGTGCGAGCACAGGTCACTCTCCACACCCCTCTTCCGCGGAGCCTGTGCAGCCCGCCACTGCCAGGTTCCCGGGATCCAGGGACAACTTCCCCGGGAGAACGCACGGCAGGCCTCAGGCTGGAGCAACGTCATGCCGGCCTCTGCCGCCGCAGGCCCGCCCCGCACGCAGTGCCCCTCCCTCCCCCCCTCCACCCCCGGCCTGAGTGAGCCGGAGCCCCCGAATCAGCGGCTCCTTTAACCCCGTCCTGTCTGAGCAAAAAACAGACGCCCTCCAGCGACCTACATGCAGAGGCAGGGCCAAATCCAAAGCTGAGCTCCTGTGAGCTGTGAGAACAGAGAAGAGAAAGGGAAATCTCTCCCAGCAGCCTCAGGAGCAGTGGATTAAAGCTCCACAATCAACTTGATATACCCTGCATCTGTGGAGTACCTGAATAGACAAGGAATGATCCCAAATTGAAGAGGTGGACGTTAGGAGCGAGATCTATGATTTTTTTCCCTTTTCCTCTTTTTGTGAATGTGTACGTGTATGCTTCTGTGTGAGATCTTGTCTGTATAGTCTTACTTCCACCATTTGTCCTAGGGCTCTATCCGTCCATGGTTTTTTTTTTTTTATAATTTTTTTCTTAATAATTTTAATTGTAATAACTTTATTATACTTTACCTGCGTTCTTTCTTTCTTTCTTTCCTTCCTTCCTTCCTTCCCTCCTTTAGACAACGAATCACCCCAAATTGAGGAGGTGGTCTCTGTGAGCAAGATTTATGATTTTTCCCCCTTTACCTCTTTTTGTGAGGGTGTATGTGTATGCTTCTGTGTAAGATTTTCTCTGTATAGCTTTGCTTCCAACATTTGTCCTAAGGTTCTATCCGTCCCTTTTATATTTCTAAATATTTTTTAATTCAATAACTATATTATACTTTATTTTATTTTTACTGTATCTTCTTTCTTTCTGTCTTTTTTCCTTCTTTCCCTCCCTCCTTCCTTACTTCCTCCCTCCCTCCCTCCTTTCTTTCCTTCTTTGCTTCTTTCTTCCTTCCTTCCTTTCCTCCTTTCCTTCTTTCTTTCCTCATACTTCTACTAATTCTCTCTACTTTTTCTCCCTTTTATTCTGAGCTGTGTGGATGAAAGGCTCTTGGTGCTCCAGCCAGGAGTCAGGGCTTTGCCTCTGAGGTAGGAGAGCCAACTTCAGGACACTGGTCAACAAGAGACCTCCCAGCTCCACATAATATTAAATGGCGGAAATCTCCCAGAGACCTCCATCTTAACACCAGCACCCAGCTTCACTCAACGACCAGCAAGCCACAGTGCTGGACAACCTATGCCAAACAACTAGCAAAACAGGAACACAACCCCACCCATTAGCAGAGAGGCTGCCTAAAATCATAATAAGGCCACAGACACCCCAAAACACACCACCAGACGTGAACCTGCCCACTAGAGAGACAAGATCCAGCCTCATCCACCACAACACAGGCACTAGTCCCCTCGACCAGGAAGGCTACACAACCCACTGAAACAACCTTAGCCACTGGAGACAGACATCAAAAACAACGGGAACTACGAACCTGCAGCCGGCAAAAAGGAGACCCCAAACACAGTAAGATAAGCAAAATGAGAAGACAGAAAGACACACAGCAGATGAAGGAGCAAGATAAAAATGCACCAGACCTAACAAATGAAGAGGAAATAGGCAGTCTACCTGAAAAAGAATTCAGAATAATGATAGTAAGGATGATCCGAAATCTTGGAAATAGAATGGACAAAATGCAAGAATCAGTTAACAAGGACCTAGAAGAAATAAAGATGAAACAAGCAATGATGAACAACGCAATAAATGAAATTAAAAGTACTCTAGATGGGATCAATAGCAGAATAACTGAGGCAGAAGAACGGATAAGTGACCTGGAAGATAAAATAGTGGAAATAACTACTGCAGAGCAGAATAAAGAAAAAAGAATGAATAGAATTGAGGACAGTCTCAGAGACCTCTGGGACAACATTAAACGCACCAACATTTGAATTATAGGGGTTCCGGAAGAAGAAGAGAAAAAGAAAGGGACTGAGAAAATATTTGAAGAGATTATAGTTGAAAACTTCCCTAATATGGGAAAGGAAATAGTTAATCAAGTCCAGGAAGCACAGAGAGTCCCATACAGGATAAATACAACGAGAAATACGCCAAGACACATATTAATCAAACTGTCAAAAATTAAATACAAAGAAAGCATATTAAAAGTAGCAAGGGAAAAACAACAAATAACACACAAGGGAATCCCCATAAGGTTAACAGCTGATCTCTCAGCAGAAACCCTACAAGCCAGAAGGGAGTGGCAGGACATATTTAAAGTGATGAAGGAGGAAAAACCTGCAACCAAGACTACTCTACCCAGCAAGGATCTCATTCAGATTTGATGGAGAAATTAAAACCTTTACAAGCAAAAGCTGAGAGAGTTCAGCACCACCAAACCAGCTTTACAACAAATGCTAAAGGAACTTCTCTAGACAAGAAACACAAGAGAAGGAAAAGACCTATAATAACGAACCCAAAACAATTTAGAAAATGGGAATAGGAACATACATATCGATAATTACCTTAAATGTAAATGGACTAAATACTCCCACCAAAAGACACAGATTGGCTGAATGGATACAAAAACAAGACCGTTATATATGCTGTCTACAAGAGACCCACTTCAGACCTACAGACACATACAGACTGAAAGTAAGGGGATGGAAAAAGATATTCCATGCAAATGGAAACCAAAAGAAAGCTGGAGTAGCAATTCTCATATCAGACAAAATAGACTTTAAAATAAGGACTATTAAAAGAGACAAAGAAGGACACTACATAATGATCAAGGGATTGATCCAAGAAGAAGATAAAACAATTGTAAATATTTATGCACCCAACATAGGAGCACCTCAATACATAAGGCAAATACTAACAGCCATAAAAGGGGAGATCGACAGTAACACATTCATAGTAGAGGACTTTAACACCCCACTTTCACCCATGGACAGATCATCCAAAATGAAAATAAATAAGGAAACACAAGCTTTAAATGGTACATTAAACAACATGGACTTAATTGATATTTATAGGACACTCCATCCAAAAACAACAGAATACACATTTTTCTCAAGTGCTCATGGAACATTCTCCAGGATAGATCATATCTTGGGTCACAAATCAAGCCTTGATAAATTTAAGAAAATTGAAATTTTATCAAGTATCTTTTCTGACCACAATGCCATGAGACTAGATATCAATTACAGGAAAAGATCTGTAAAAAATACAAACACGTGGAGGCTAAACAATACACTACTTAATAATGAAGTGATCACTGAAGAAATCAAAGAGGAAATAAAAAAATACCTAGAAACAAATGACAATGGAGACACAATGACCCAAAACCTATGGGATGCAGCAAAAGCAGTTCTAAGGGGGAAGTTTATAGCAATACAAGCCCACCTTAAGAAGCAGGAAACATCTCGAATAAACAACCTAACCTTGCACCTCAAGCAATTAGAGAAAGAAGAACAAAAAAACCCCAAAGCTAGCGGAAGGAAAGAAATCATAAAAATCAGATCAGAAATAAATGAAAAAGAAATGAAGGAAACGATAGCAAAGATCAATAAAACTAAAAGCTGGTTCTTTGAGAAGATAAACAAAATAGATAAGCCACTAGCCAGACTCATCAAGAAAAAAAGGGAGAAGACTCAAATCAATAGAATTAGAAATGAAAAAGGAGAATTAACAACTGACACTGCAGAAATAAAAAAAAATCATGAGAGATTACTACAAGCAACTCTATGCCAATAAAATGGACAATCTGGAAGAAATGGACAAATTCTTAGAAATGCACAACCTGCCAAGACTGAATCAGGAAGAAATAGAAAATATGAACAGACCAATCACAAGCACTGAAATTGAAACTGTGATTAAAAATCTTCCAACAAACAAAAGCCCAGGACCAGATGGCTTCACAGGTGAATTCTATCAAACGTTTAGAGAAGAGCTAACACCTATCCTTCTCAAACTCTTCCAAAATACAGCAGAAGAAGGAACACTCCCAAATTCCTTCTACGAGGCCACCATCACCTTGATACCAAAACCAGACAAGGATGTCACAAAGAAAGAAAACTACAGGCCAATATCACTGATGAACATAGATGCAAAAATCCTCAACAAAATACTAGCAAACAGAATCCAACAGCACATTAAAAGGATCATACAGCATGATCAAGTGGGGTTTATTCCAGGAATGCAAGGATTCTTCAATATACGCAAATCTATCAATGTTAATATGTTAACCATATTAACAAATTGAAGGAGAAAAACCATATGATCATCTCAATAGATGCAGAGAAAGCTTTCGACAAAATTCAACACCCATTTATGATAAAAACCCTGCAGAAAGTAGGCATAGAGGGAACTTTCCTCAACATAATAAAGGCCATATATGACAAGCCCACAGCAAACACCATCCTCAATGGTGAAAAACTGAAAGCATTTCCACTAAGATCAGGAACAAGACAAGGTTGCCCACTCTCACCACTCTTATTCAACATAGTTTTGGAAGTTTTAGCCACAGCAATCAGAGAAGAAAAGGAAATAAAAGGAACCCAAATCGGAAAAGAAGAAGTAAAGCTGTCACTGTTTGCAGATGACATGATACTATACATAGAGAATCCTAAAGATGCTACCAGAAAACTACTAGAGCTAATCAATGAATTTGGTAAGGTAGCAGGATACAAAATTAATGCACAGAAATCTCTGGCATTCCTATATACTAATGATGAAAAATCTGAAAGTGAAATCAAGAAAACACTCCCATTTACCATTGCAACAAAAAGAATAAAATATCTAGGAATAAACCTACCTAAGGAGACAAAAGACCTGTATGCAGAAAATTATAAGACACTGATAAAAGAAATTAAAGATGATACAAATAGATGGAGAGATATACCATGTTCTTGGATGGGAAGAATCAACATTGTGAAAATGACTCTACTACCCAAAGCAATCTACAGATTTAATGCAATCCCTATCAAACTACCACTGGCATTTTTCACAGAACTAGAACAAAAAATTTCGCAATTTGTATGGAAACACAAAAGACCCTGAATAGCCAAAGCAATCTTGAGAACGAGAAAAGGAGCTGGAGGAATCAGGCTCCCTGACTTCAGACTATACTACAAAGCTACAGTAATCAAGACAGTGTGGTACTGGCACAAAAACAGAAAGATAGATCAACGGAACAGGATAGAAAGCCCAGAGATAAACCCACGCACATATGGACACCTTATCTTTGATAAAGGTGGCAGGAAAGTACAGTGGAGAAACGACAGCCTCTTCAATAAATGGTGCTGGGAAAACTGGACAGGTACATGTAAAAGTATGAGATTAGATCACTCCCTAACACCATACACAAAAATAAGCTCAAAATGGATTAAAGACCTAAGTGTAAGGTCAGAAACTATCAAACTCTTAGAGGAAAACATAGGCAGGACACTCTATGACATAAATCACAGCAAGATCCTTTCTGACCCACCTCCTAGAGTAATGGAAATAAAAACAAAAATAAACAAATGGGACCTAACGAAACTTCAAAGCTTTTGCACAGCAAAGGAAACCATAAACAAGACCAAAAGACAACCCTCAGAATGGGAGAAAATATTTGCAAATGAAGCAACTGACAAAGGATTAATCTCCAAAATTTACAAGCAGCTCATGCAGCTCAATAACAAAAAAACAAACAACCCAATCCAAAAGTGGGCAGAAGACCTAAATAGACATTTCTCCAAAGAAGATATACAGAATGCCAACGAACACATGAAAGAATGCTCAACATCATTAATCATTAGAGAAATGCAAATCAAAACTACAATGAGATATCATCTCACACCAGTCAGAATGGCCATCATCAAAAAATCTAGAAACAATAAATGCTGGAGAGGGTGTGGAGAAAAGGGAACACTCTTGCACTGCTGGTGGGAATGTGAATTGGTTCAGCCACTATGGAGAACAGTATGGAGGTTCCTTAAAAAACTACAAATAGAATTACCATATGACCCAGCAATCCCACTACTGGGCATATACCCTGAGAAAACCAAAATTCAAAAAGAGTCATGTACCAAAATGTTCATTGCAGCTCTATTTACAATAGCCCGGAGATGGAAACAACCTAAGTGCCCATCATCGGATGAATGGATAAAGAAGATGTGGCACATATATACAATGGAATATTACTCAGCCTTAAAAAGAAACGAAATTGAGCTATTTGTAAGGAGGTGGATAGACCTAGAGTCTGTCATACAGAGTGAAGTAAGTCAGAAAGAAAAAGACAAATACCGTATGCTAACACATATATATGGAATTTAAGAAAAAAAAAATGTCATGAAGAACCTAGGGGTAAGACGGGAATAAAGACGCAGACCTACTGGAGAACGGACTTGAGGATATGGAGAGGGGGAAGGGTGAGCTTTGACAGGGAGAGAGAGAGTTATGGACATATACACACTAACAAACGTAGTAAGGTAGATAGCTAGTGGGAAGCAGCCGCATGGCACAGGGATATTAGCTCGTTGCTTTGTGACAGCCTGGAGAGGTGGGATAGGGAGAGTGGGAGGGAGGGAGACGCAAGAGGGAAGACATATGGGAACATATGTATATGTATAACTGATTCACTTTGTTATAAAGCAGAAACTAACACACCATTGTAAAGCAATTATACCCCAATAAAGATGTTAAAAAAAAAAATCCCACTATAGTAACACCACAAAAAAAAAAAAAAAGAAGGGGCAAATTATCAAAGACATAATAAAATAACAGTCCCTGGAATTGAAGGCCATAGACCCCACCCTGCAAAAGTCCACAAAAAGTTTATCATTATGAATATTAATAATACTGATGATAATAACATCTACATAGAGGCACATTGCCATGAAACTTTAGAAAAGCAGAATAAAGAGAATGTCTTAAAAAGTGTCATAGGAAAAAACATGGTTACCTACAAAGAAACAGGAATCAGAATAGCAATGAAAATTTAAAAATGCAGAAATGCCTTCAAAATCCTGTGTAGAAATATTTTTTGACCTTGAATTGTATACCTAGCTAAGCTATCAATCCAAGGGGAAATAGAATTACAATAATTTCAGACTTCAAGCTCTCAAAACATTTACCTTTCATGCACCTGTATCAAGGGAGATAATTTTTCAAAAGAAGGTGACAAAAAGGGACAACTGGTGTTCAAACACAGAAAGACCAACACAGAGGAGGAGTGAAAGGAATTCCCAAACTGACAGCTTAGGGAAGATGGGCTGGGACAGCTGTGCAGAAATCCCACAGTGACCCAGTCCAGATTGGAGCAGGAATTGGAAGACTCCAGGAAAGAGGTCTTCAGGAAACAAAATGGAATCTATGGATTGAACTTTAACCTATAACACACTGCGTGATTCAGCATTCAGAAAATCTCCTAACCATAATCATTTAAATGTGAATTTTAAATACAACTGTTAATTGGCCTTCACAGAGCCAATTCAAGCCAACTTAAAAGATCATGGTCATATCCTGAACATCCTCCTTAAATATGGAAACTGTCTCTTCTTGACCAAAATGAGATGCCTGGGAATCCAATGTGAGGTGGGCAATAATGAAACACATCGTTGTGAGTGATGGTGTCATTTCTGAAACCAACAGGTTTTCTATCTTCATTCTTCAAATATGAGTGCCCCTTTAAGGAGAGTTTTTTTATATAGATGCTTCCTAACTCGTTAATTTAAAGGCACGTTCTTGCAACATCACCAGCTCTTTAAGGCCAAAAAATCCTAAGTATTTAAGAAAAATATCCTAGTCTAAACTTCTGAAAACACTGGCCTGGAATAAATTTTGGAACATAGTGTCGGACAGATTTCTTTCACAGAACTGACTGAAGTTGTGTTCAAATCAGATCGATTCTTAAAAAATTTTGTAGACAAAACCTTACTATTTTTGTTGGGTGTTTTGTATGGTTATTCACTTCATGAAGTACCTACTCTCTTCAACAATTTTATGTGTAATCTGTTTTTCCGTTCTTTTTTTAATTTTAATTTTATTGGAGTATGGTTGATTTACAATGTTGTGTTAGTTTCAGGTATACAGCAAAGTGATTCAGTTATGCATATCTTAATATTCCTTGCCACAAAGTGCTTGCTGGGGCCTTAAAAATCTCAAGACTTATGGTCCATTCGACAGACCATGATGTCCACACAATGATTATGTAGTTGCCTCACTCAGCAAGAGCTCTTCTATTGTCTGTGACCAAAGCACCGATATTTAGCCATCGCCTAGTGACAAATTACTACCAAACATAGTAGGGTGTTTGTTTTTGAAATGCCCATAATCCTTTCCTTAAACTGGTAGGTTTCTAGAGTGCTGGGTCAAGTTTAATGCTAACAAACATGGCATGGCTGTATGTGGAGCATCTCAACGTACAAACATAAATGATGCACCCACAGGCCTATTCATTTTTGTGGTTGGCTGGCTTTTGCTGATCTTGCACTGTCTTAAGGAATATGATAGAAACACAGTGAAGTGAATCTGCTGTATGTAAGTTCTCTATGAAAGGAAAGCGATGGTCTATGGTTGGGGGGCTAGAGAAAAAAAGCTGAATTTCCCTTCATCTCCCTCCACAGCAACATGCCGGCTCAGACTTTCTGTCTGCAGTAATCTGAAGTGCTGGTAAAGCTTCCTGAGAACAGCTAATCATTATTAATTCTTTTAGAATTCATTGCAATAACATCAATCATAGCGAACTCATTTGGTATTAATATGGATGTAATGTGAAAATGAATAATGCACACGGGAGTTTTTATACTCCTATTTTAGAAAAATAGTTATGAACAATGTATTTCTCTTTCCATTGTCAAATCAGCCCGAGAGGTTTTCTATCAATTACCTTCATCATCATTCCAGTTGAAATCTTGTCAGAGCAAACATATTTCAAAGGATTATATCCAACTCCATTACAGCATTTCTGGCTCTTTGGAATAAGTTCAGTCTCACAGCATTTTACTGGCACTGGGTCATTCTTTTTAACATGTGCTTTAGACTCTCCACTGGAAGCAGAGCAGCATGTGGTATCTGACATATTCATATAATCCTGCCCACAGCAGAACATCCCTGCAACAATAAAATGTTATATATGAATATGAAATAAAACAAGAGAAGAAAACTGAGGCTGCTATAAAGTTTGGTATAAAAATGTCAGACTAAGGCAGTTCCTGAAACGGTACGAGAGCTCAGGTAGCATTTCCCTACCAAGGTGATTTAAATGTACAGTGAGGGGTCCTTCTGACCAAGAGCACCAGACACTAATTAGGTAAAGAACACACAAGAGGAAGTGTTCTAAAATCATTCAGCAGGGGGCCAAATTTCTCCTAAGCGCCATAAAAAATGATCTGATTTCTGTCATGAGAACTGCCTGCCCATTTTGCGATGATAACATCTTGTTGCAGAAGAAGGGGTAGTTAAACCACAGGAACTCAGAAGAAACCTTTAGAAATTCACAAGGGAGAAGGGGTCACCCAAGCACTCTGGGATAAGAGGCTAGACAGTGGAGAGGTAGCGCCATCCTAGAACTGGAGACTTTGCGTAAGCATCTTGTAAGTTTCTGCCTGCCTTTGTCTAAGATACAGATATTTGATTCTTGTGAATCCAGCAGCAACTGTAACCATTCTTTGGTCATGAGATAGATTTGTATTCAGAACCAGTTGAGTGCACTCACGGATCAGGTGAACCATTTGGCCACCATTCTTCAAGCTGCCCTAGACCCATCACTGGACGTGGGTAAGAGGTTGGGGTGGTGGCCGAAAGACCTTGCAGGGAAGATCGTTGATCTCCACTTCTCGCTGAAAGACAGGTGTGCCTGAGATACCAAACAGCCTCCTTTCTCCCACCTAATTCAGTGTAACTGCTTGTGTTCACATTTAGATATTGCCGTAGAAGAGACACAGCAGAAATATAGACATAAAAGGCTGAATAAATAAACAATGTACTAGAGTCAGATTAAGCTAGAAATTAAGATGCCTATACCCCATGTCACAGGGCTATCATAGTAGAATTTATATCCAGTTATATAGCAGCGCAATGCGATGAATGATTTATTTTAATTAGAATTTTGTCTATTTATTATTAGTCCTGACTGATAACATAAAGAACCTCAACTTCAAAGGGCTGGGGTCCCAAATTGCTCCACCTGGTCCTGTACAAACACCTACATTATGAAAGACACTCCTAATAATAGACCAATGAGTTTTAAGTGCTTTCCAGTTTATAAAAAAAATCCTTGAAAGTAGACACTGACTTGGCACATTCCTTAAGAAAGATGTTTATCCACACATGACTCCAAAGAACACCCTCACTGATCTTTCCACTTTATTATTATTATTTTTGTTGTTGTTTTGCGGTACACGGGCCTCTCACTGTTGTGGCCTCTCCCGTTGCGGAGCACAGGCTCCGGACGCGCAGGCTCAGCGGCCATGGCTCACGGGCCCAGCCTCTCCGCGGCATGTGGGATCTTCCCGGACCGGGGCACGAACCCGTGTCCCCTGCATTGGCAGGCGGACTCTCAACCACTGCGCCACCAGGGAAGCCCAATCTTTCCACTTTAAAAACATATCTCTCAATATTAAAATTTTTTAAATTTATGATTAATGATTACATTGATCATAACTGCATTTTGACATCATGTTTAAAGGTGATAACCGTTCAAAGTAATTGGTTTAAAAGTAAACTGTTTTCTTTGGTGCTTTATTAATAATTTTAGTTGTATTAACATTGCCAGGGGAAGTTCTTTCAAATAGATACACACAGCAGGGCTATCATTGTAGTCTGAGTCTTGATTATGATGGGTAAAATTCACACACACACTCTCTCTCTCTCTCTCTCTCTCACACACACACACACACACGCATACACTAAAAAGAAAAATCCACAGCTTCAAGTTTTATATTGTTTGGGCATTTTTTTTTCTGCTGCTTTCTGATCAGACATTTAAATACAACCTTGGATTCTTTGCTGTCATTTTTTTTTTTTCTCCAGCAGTTTTCTTAAAATAATTCATGTTTCTATTTTAAAGAGCAATCAAAATCTGAAAACTGGCCCTTTAGGGAGCAGAATACATTCTCCACCTCTACTCCCAAGTTACTTTATGGTTTCACCAAGCTTTAAGTATAAAATCAAAATGCAGACATTGACCTAATTCCAAACTCCTCATCAGTCACCTGATCGCTCTGAGGGACTTCTGACAGGTCAACTACAATTTTGATAATGACCTGTTTTTACACTAGAGAAAAAGGATGCTTTCTTTCACAAAGAGCTTCATCTTTGTTTCACTGAATTAAAATTTAAAGCCAAGATTTCACTCACATAACAAGAAGTGACTCCCTTTCTAGTTTCTTTGGTAAACCATTACTTCTTTAATTATTATCAACCTTGTTCCAGCGTGATAAATTGCTAATTACTTAATACCCTAATCAGCGTTCATTCTTTGCACAGATAAACTGTGACAGTGCCATTAATTTAAATAGTAATTTCACTTAATGGCCAGAACGGCACACCAGATTTTTATGCAGCATTTTCTGAAGACTGCATCCATCACTGCAATATTCTGACATAAAGATGTCTGACGTGCACTAACTCACTTAGGGAGAGCAGATGTTGCCGAGCAGAGCTTGGTAGTAATTCCCATAGTGCATCACTTCAGCATGAATGAGCTGCAAATTCAGAGACAGACAATCTTCTGAAACTGCATTGCAATAACTTTTGACCCTAACTAATTTATCACATGGAGCACTTGACTTTTGACCTGTGACACACAGAAATCACAATTTTAAATATGCCCAAGGAAAAACAAAACAGGTCATGTATTATTGATGGATTGATCTACACTTCCAGAGGCTCTTCATTAAATTTGTACAAAGGTGGAGATTCTCTTTGAACAAGATGCAGATGTTATTAAAGGGGTAGAGTATGCACTGAACTATTAGATATTTATTTCTGAGATCAAACAGCCTATATTATCTTTCCAAATAGTGCATATATCCAATGGATAGCTTTCGTCGCATTGAGACTGAGAAAAGAGTGAAGGAAAGCATTTTTTTACTCATAATATTATGAATACTTCCAATATGTTACTAACACTTACTTAATGTCCATGGCTGAAAGGAGAGCATTTATAAACATACAGTCCTGATGAATTTCTAAATTGTTAATTCTGTAAAACAAGTGTGCCATTTTTCTAAAAATTATCCAAGAATTATCATGCTTTTGAGTTAAAAATAGTACAGTCATAAAAAACAGAGTCTAGAATATGACAAATCATTGTGGAACTCTGGGATTGACCATGGGGACCACATTTTAAGCCAAGGAATTATATTTCAGGCCTAGAAGAATGTAAAAAAAAAAAAAACAGGTTTGTGATTAGTCATTCTCAGGACAAACAAAGTTGATGGCAGAGCATGAAAGAAAAGAAATGCATCTTGTCTTCACTAGCAGCTGGCTCTATGGCTACCACCACAAAACTGAGACAGGGTAGGGTAAAAATGTTCCCCAGATCATTGCAATGTATTTTATAGCATTTATACATTACACGTTTCAAAAGGTCATTATGTCATATGGAAATCTTCCTGGGAAATCTTTCAATACACATCTTACACAATGGATTTCTATGATGTATTTTCCTCTCTGCAAAAGTCCCCAAATTCCATCTTATGTAACAGGGGTAGTCATTCATTCGACTGATGTCAGAGTCTAGGACATGGAAAGTCAGTACTTTATTCTAGAACAGTTTCAACCCAGTGTTTCATATCCAAGGTTGCATGGAGAACACAGGTAATAGAAATAAAGCAATATGTTCCAAAGGTATGTCATGATTAGTTCCTCATGGCTACCAGAAAATCCTGTCGTCTTTGCCTGATAGAGAGGCTTTAAGTTTCATCTTTTAATATGAAGGGGTATAATCAGGTCCAATCTAAGATTGATGGCACAAATGATAAAACCATATAAGCAAACAGTACGAATAAAAAGAGTAATAAAGGGGTTTAAAATATGTTCAAAGAAAATGGTTAAGAATACATATCCACTGAAATGACGAGCATGACTTTCATCCCGAGGTACCTGTGTAACACTCCTACCCAACTCATCTGCCCAGAGAGAGCACTAAAAACATAAACGCTACTCCAGCACTTCTGTTCCAACAGCATCTGTTAATTCACTCCATTTATAAAATACATATTGACAAAGACAACTGAACTGGGACCAGGGAGATTTGATTTGGTGTGAGAAAGTCAATTCAATGTGATTTTGTTAAAGGGCTCCTGCAGGCAAATAAAAGAGTTTAAGTAATAAAGTACATAAAGAGATGTTTTACGAGCCAGCCCGGTGTCGTGGCAGGTCCACAATGCCAGGCAGGGAGAGAGGCCAGGCTTAGGAACAACATTATGAGATCCAAACCCTCAAGCAGCAGGTACGGTATTGCTAGGCCGAGGAAAGAAAGGACCATATGGATATTCTGGAAGGTCACTAAGGTCACGATCATTAGGGGCGACAGGAGGGCGCGGCAACAGAGAGAGGAGAAAGACATGTGGAACGTGTCTGTTTTCAGTGAAACCTGCAGGGAGGTCAAGAGACTAAAAAGAGATTGTTTTTTTTTTTTCCTTTTTAAAAGCCTCATTCTTTCAGTCCACCATGATTACCAGAGTTGGTGGAACTGTTGAAGGTCAGGGGAAACTCTGGAGCTAATTTTGATTCACAGGAATTGAGGAATGGCACAGTTTGCTTAGGAAACAGTTCGCTAGCATGTATATCATATTGAAGTACACCAGTGATTCTGAAATTTGGGCCCATGGACGGACTTCAAGGGCATATGAAATGGCAAACAAATTTTTGTGTGTATCCTACATATTATTATTTGAAGTGAGGGTTTGTAACTTTCAAAAGATTCTACCAGGAGTGTCCCACCTCCAAAAGATTAAGAGCCTTTGTCTTGGTGGACAGTGACCTCTATTCCATTTCTTAGAACAGGCACTTTTGGTAAGAGTTTTTTTTTGCACAGGCTCCGGACGCGCAGGCTCAGCGGCCATGGCTCACGGGCCCAGCCTCTCCGCGGCATGTGGGAACTTCCTGGACCGGGGCACGAACCTGTGTCCCCTGCATCGGCAGGCGGACTCTCAACCACTGCGCCACCAGGGAGGCCCTTGGCAAGAGTTTTAACTGACTTATCTTTCCTTCTCCTTCACATCCATTCTGCCACCCAAATCTAATTTATCTCCTTAAATCACAGCTCTCATCATCGCATTGACTCTTGCCTGAGTACCAAATAATGTTCAAATCCTTTCGGCTTTTCGGCTTTATCTCCCTCTATTTCCTTACACACGGCATCTTCCTCCAATCAACCCAACTGCTCACTCCTACCTAGACATGCTTTGCAGGCTGCTAATTTCACACTTCAGCTCAAGCCATGCCCTTTAGCTGAAACGTCCTTCTTCCATCCACGTGTCTCAAAATCCTACTCGTTGTTTGCGGTTCCGATCAGTGGTTTAGCTTTCTTCATCATCTTGGCTGGAGTGATCACTCAGTCTTAAGATTATGCTTGTATTCATTCCTCTCTTATGCCTGTGTTTAACCTTACAGGCACTTTTCTCCTTGATTAGATTGCAAGTCCTTAAGGATAAAAATGGAATCTTAGCCATTCTTACACTCACAAAGCACTAAGAATGATATTTCGAATATAGTCACTACATGGTACATGTTTATTGAATGAAGGAATATGGCAATTGACTTAAAAAAAGCAACAGATGAGCAACAATGCTAAAATGAGACAGCTTACTGCTGTTTTCAAACTCTGACTCATTACAGTATTGGGGTGGGGGGGGCAGCACTTTTGCATCTCCACTACTCCATGACCATGGTTCTGTCTTGAATGGACCTGTTTTTAGCTAACACATCTAAAGGAGAAAGAGGTAGTCAACTGGTTAGTCATAGTACAGGATAACTAACTAATGGCCATGAATTTCTAGCAGACCTGCTTACTAAGCCTTAAAGCAGTGGTTCTCAAAGTTTGGTGCCAGGACCCTTTTATACTTTCACAAATAATTGAGGACCCCAAATAGCTTTTGTTTATATGGGTAAGATTTGTTGATATTTACTGGGTTAGAGCCTAAAACTGAAACGTTTGAATAGATAGTCATTAATTCATTTAAAATAATGATAAATATATAACATGCTAACATAAATATTTATGAAAAAATAAACATATTTCCAAACTGAGAAAAATTAGTGAGAAGAATGATATTGTTTATATTTTTGCAAGCCTCTTTAATGTCTAGCTTAATAAAAGTAACTGAATTCTCCTACCTGCTTCTGCATTCAACTACTGCAATATCATGGAAGCAACCTAAATGCCCATCAACAGATGAATGGATAAAGAAAATGTGGTACAGATACACAATGGAATACTACACAGCCATAAAAAAGAACGAAAATTTTGCCATTTGCGGCAACACGGATGGACTTGGAGGGCATTATGCTAAGCTAAAAAAATCAGACAGAGAAAGACAAATATTGTATGTTATCATTTATATGTGGAATCTAAAAGAATACAACAAACTTGTGAATATACAACAAGAAAGAAGCAGACTCACAGATATAGAGAACAAATTAGTGGTTACCAGTGGGGAAAGGGAAGGGAGGAGGAGTGAGGTAGGGGTAGGGGATTAAGAGGTACAAACTATTATATATAAAATAAATAAGCTACAAGGAGAGATTTTACAGCACAGGTAATATAGCCAATATTTTATAATAACTATAAATGGAATACAACCTGTAAAAATTGTGAATCGTGATATTGTACACCTGTAACTTATACAATATTGTACATCAACTATACTTCAATTAAAAAAAAATCTGTTGCAATATTACATGTCATGTAACCTCTGGAAAACTCCACTGTATACTTATGAGAGAATGACAGTGAAAAAGGCGTATAATAGTTTAGTATTATTGTGAAAATAGTTTTGATGTCACAGACACCACCAGAGGTCTTAGAGACCCTCAGAAATCCCCAAGACATACTTTAAAAGTCACTGCCTTAGAGCTTAGCACACATACACAGCACCTTTTCTTCTAACTTGGGCACACTTGTGGTGTGTAGTCAACGTCTCATTTTTTTTCTGGTCATCAGAAAATGTTGGCAACTTGGTAGTTACACTGGGCCTGTTCATCAGACTTGATAAACATTGGTATGGTTTGGGTTGGAGAGTATCCAGTGCTTGTTCAGGTATCAGAATGCTCAGGAAGGTTAAGAGCATGGACTCTATGAATGGAGTTAGAAACTCTTTAGTCACAGTGGCAAGAAATTCATGGGCAGATCTCCCAGACTCCCTTGTATTTAGGTATCGATAGATAGCTGAGTTCCAGTCAATGAAATGTTAATAAAACTATCTTCTATTTCTAGCCTGGCCAAAAACAACAACAACAACAACAAAAAACCCCACACCTGTTATTTCATACTCTTTTCTTCTTCTGACTGCAGACAACTCCCAGGTGACCCAAGAAGCTACCTGTTGAAAATGACAGAGCTTCCAACAGCCAGAATGACTGTGGGAAAGAGATCTCACCCTGAAGATATGTTCACACCACAATACTATTATATGGGAAAGAAATGAACCTCTATTATCTTTGAGGCTTTATATATTTTGAGGTTCACTTACAGTAACAGTGTTACCTGAAGTAAAACAGCCACTTACTAGATGTGTGATCTGGAAAAAGTTTTTAACTTCTGTACTTCTGTTTCCTCATCTGTAAAATGGAGATAATAATAGTACCTACCTCATAGGGTTGCGGTGAGGTTTAAATGCGTTAATGTGTGTGAAGCACCCAGAACTCATCTTGGCAAATAGTGAACGTGGAATGTTGCCTACGTCTCCTGCTGCTCGTATACATCTTCTAGCCAATAAGCAGTGTCCAGGAAACACTGAGCTGGACTTCTTGACTGGACTTTAGTTATCTTTAGAATGCTAACCTTTTACGTCTACAATCCATAGGGGATATTTCTGAAATGACTTCTGTGTCTATACCGGACACTTGTGTATTATATGATTTAATACATCATTCATTTTTTAAGAAGATCTTGGGAGGTTGGTTTTTGCTGTTTTTTTTTGTTTTTTTGGTCTTACCTGGCAAAC